>NW_028318515.1:9245978-9547065 GCF_062004578.1 Staurois parvus
TGCTGGCTGGCTGGCTGCTGATTGGCTAATGCGATCACATGTCATGAATGAATGCATTATGGGTCAGCGCGCCTTGTCTGCGCGCCTTCCCAGAGATCCCCGCTCCGTCGCCACACATGTCGCCGCCATTTTTGGGAAAATTCGATTCGTGCATCCGAAGTTTGCTAATTTTCGGATTCGGCGCGAATCAAATTTTTCCTGATATTCGAAACGAATTCCACTTCGCCATGTTCGATTCGCTCATCTCTACTTACAATCTAAACGGAAGAGATACAAAAGGTGATAGGATGGCACATTTTGGCCATTGGTGCTGGATGCAGACACACCTCCACCACAAAGGTAACGCAACCCCATCTCAGCTTCTCATGTTTATACAGAGTCACACAGGGGACTAATGTAAGTGAGTGTAGAAAATTCTTCACTGAGAGACTGTCTGTAGTGAACCATTTGAATCAATAAAATTTTCATACATGAATCCCAAGGGAGCACTAAGCATGTGTCAGTAATGTGTGCCCATCAATCTATTCTGTTACAATTCATAAAATGGCAGTGCAAAAAGCAATTCTAATGTGTAGGGTAACTAGAAAATTCACTCCACTGATATATGCACTTTCATCCACATTACAACATAACTATCTGGCGTGAATTTGAAATCCCCTACCCTCATTGGACCTTTTATAAGATTTAAAAAATTAATTAAACAACTGCCCCCTACTGAGCTCCCACAAATCTCCTGCCCTTTTTTGTTGGTAGATCAAAATGCATTAAACATGATTCACATATACCATTAAAAAATGAAGAAAGTAGAGAAGCTATCTAAAAAGATAAAACGAATAAAGAACAGTTAGAAAAGTAACACTTAATGTAGGATGCATGTAAAAAAGATGTGAGATGTGTAGTATCCCCTACAACATCTCTACACTTTTAAGATATAGAGTATACCATTGAGGTCTATTAAAGAAAATGGGTTGAGTCAATTATATTTTAGTTTCTTTCCTTTTTGATTTTACAGGTTTTGAAACTCTTATATTTTTGTCTGTTTTTAACATATGTAGATAATCTAAATATGTAATCTGTATTATAAATAACCATGTAATAACTAACAAAGTTTCCCAAAAAAGTATCCTGATCGTTAGTTAAATACAGAGAACAGCAAAGGTAGGTTGCTTTGCATCTCCACTTGTCTATCTAAAGCTTCATACTCAGCAGGCAGATAAAGAGAAGAGGAAGGCACGAGAGCTATGAAGAAATGGAAGAAGTGTAGGGCCTACATGACAGGGTGGAAGGGGAACCTGGCAGCATAGGGTTAATTTTTTAAAAAGTGGGATGAAATTAAGTATACTTACAGGGTTGGCTAAGGAGACAGAGTGATGGGGAGGAGTGTAGGAGGTTAGACTGCAGGGAGGGGTTGGGCAGTAACAGTCGGAGAACTGGAAGCCATCGGATGAACAATCCCCCTCCCTCTCGTGTTTGGTGGGTAGGTGCAGAGTAAGATGGGATATAAGGTGGACTTGAGTTGGCAGTTTTGGGGTCCTTGAATGGGTTGAAATCTGTTGTTGTTGGATAAAAGTGGGGACTCATCTGTTGGTATAGTGTCCTATAGCTGGGTGTGGTCCAATACTAGTGACCCGGTAGTGATAGACCTGTAAGGAGTCTGAGGTCAGTTGGGAATGTCCCTGAGGCGGTGTCTTGTAGCTGGGTGCAAATATTTAGCAAAATGGTGCCACAGACACAAACTTGCTTGTTAAAGGGTGTATTAAAGTACTCCCTACCAAACTGGGACTGCAATGTTAAGTTTGTAATGTATTTATTTATTGTTATGTTGTTTATAATAAAAGGCCTTCTGACCATTTAACTCCACTTTGAATTTAAGTGTATTATTTGGAGTTAAGGGGGGGTGAAGTTATATATGGGTGGAAAGAAGACTAGGGTGCCAACAACTGGCTAGGTAGAGGATTGCATAATATTATTTTGCAAGATGTCAAACCTGACTAATAAAGACATTGTTTCTTTCTTACCCTGGTTAATATCAAAAGAAAATATATACAAAAACACTATACAATCCCCTTAATACTATCAAAACTGTCTGCATGTGTTCACATCAAATCCCAATATCAGTTCAACAAGAGATTTATGAAAGTTTGTACTTTCAAGTTTCAACCATGTAGTTCTGTGGAAATTATGATCTGAGCTGCAGGGATCATTAAACCGATAAGACTAACCTCTAGTTTGTCAAAGTACAACAAAGCCAATTGTGGCTACAGTATTAATCTATACCAATAATAATAAGAAAACTATTTTATTTCAACAGGCAAAAATAAGTAGACAGAATTGCCAAAAATATGCTTGATCTCCAATCTGTTTTTCACATTTTAGCAAAGAGAACTAATTATAAGATATAACTAATTGAACACAAATGGTGCTTTATACTATCTTGTAACTGTCTTAAATGAAAGCTCTTCTGAGCGGTCACAAAGAAGATAATCTTCTATATACTTGTTCTTTTTACTGTTGGGGAAGTGTTGCATTCAATTATGATTAACTACTGTCCTTTTTAAGACATGAACACAAATCAAGAAGGCTGTCCAGATGAGTCAATTAGCAGCATCAGCTTCACAAGTATCTTGAGGAGGAAAGCTGGTAAAGAGCTAAAAACTATAACAATATATTATATCACATACGGCAGAGACCGCTCAAGGTCCAACTCCACTTTTCCATATAATAAAATAAATAGCCCTGCAGTGGTAAAAACATTAGGCTTTCACTTTGAGTTTGGTTTTAAAGTTCTATTGAAATGGCATATCTACTGTTAAGGAAATTGGTGCTTAAAACGATTATATATATTTTTTTAAACAAACATGTCTATACCTGCTGTGTGCAGTGGTGTTGTACAAAGCAGCATGGATCCTCCTCTTCTTGGGTTGCCCGCAGGCGCTCCTGGCTCCTCCCTCCTGTCAGGTGCCCTCACAGCAAGCAGCTTGCTATGGGGACACCTGCTGCTCCATTTGTCCATGCACACACAGAGCCACGGCTTGGCCCCACCTCATCTCTCTTCTCATTGGCTCACTGGCTGTGAATGACAGTCATGGGAGCCAATGGCTCCTGTCGCAAACGTGCGCATCAGAGATAGACGCGGTTCCACCATTTTGTTAGGCATCTCCATTTTCTCCCTTCATCTTTACACCCCTCCCTCTCACTAAGAGGAGACATGTGTACTGTGTATGGGTCACTGGCAGGGCAAGGCATCCCTAGTTGCGTACCGAGCGGTCTGCGGAAGTGTAGCCTCTCTCACCTAGGCCAGATAAGGCCAGAGTTCCCAAGAGAATTGGAGCCTCACTGACCAACGTGCCTGTGTAGTTTCACACCTTGTAAAACAGATAACGAGCCTTCCCAGAAGTTGAAAGAAATGCTGACCTGATGAGCCTAACTCAGTGGAGGTGACAGAATCAGTTAAACTCCATTTTTCCACTATGTCTCATATCTTGGAATATGAGAGACTTACATAAAAACCAGACATCCCGTCAGATTGGCTAGGAGCAGGCGAACAGTTTGATGGGTCATTCGAATTATCTCGGACCATCAGAGGAGCCAAAACATAGAACTCGTGAACCGTGCAACATATAATTTCATAATTCATATCTAGATAATCCTCAGACTTGTCTGCATAATAATATACCCGCGGGTAAATGGTTGCGTGTGCAGCTCGGAAGTTATAGACCAGAATATGAATTATGAAACATGTTGGTTCCAATTTTGGGTTTTGCCTGCCGATCCCTCCCTAAACAGATTATTAGTCAGTTTCTCAGAACCACCCCCCTGCTGGAACACTTTAAAACAGGCTATCAGGCGTAAGAAAGTAAGTTAAAGACATCTCCCATTCTTAACATCAATATACCACCTGGGGAGACCTTTCGCCCTGAAACGTGATCTGCTTCTATTCAAGGCATAATGGCAAGTAACTTACCCCTTTAACTTCTCCCGGTTATCTCTTTGCTGTGCTGTTATATATATATATATATATATATATATATATATCTTCGTTACCTGTTTGACCCTTTTAGTAATAAATCTTTCTTCTGAAAGTGATGAACTTTTTCTATAACTCTTAATTGCAATTTACAAATCCCTGCCTTTAAAGAGACGCTACTGTTGGTTTAACTCTCTGTATAACCGGCCTGTGTCAATGACCGGGTTATGCGGATGATTATTTCAATTATTATAGTGTTATAGCGATATTGCGAGTTTCCTCTTTCTCTGAACCAAAAGGAGGTGGTGGCAGTGTGAAGGGGTTAATTGCGTAATTAACCTGACCCAGTAACAATCGATTCAGGCTGCTGGCACATCGATCGGTACCCATTAGCTGGAAAATTGTTGTGCAGGGTGCAGCTGGGTGTGGCATTGTTACGCGCGTCACATCGCCGTTGTAGATCGGTTAGCCCTTCGGTCATGAGTTTGGTGAGAAGGTCTGGGGTCTGACGCCGCAATCGTGACATATTTGGTGGCAGCAGTCGTGGGATTGTCGCATGTTGGTGGCGGCGATCTTGCGATCGTGACAGCTCCTGCTTCTGTCTCAGCCAATGAGGAGAGGGAGTCCTGGGATAGCCGAGACTCCAGTGTACATTGCTGGACAGACAGGGGGCATAGGTGAGTATTAGGGGGGCTAGGGGGGATGCTGCACAGAGAAGGTTTTTTACCTTCATGCATAGAATGTTATGAAGGTAAAAAACGAGCCTTTAAAACCACTTGAACCACAGTAACCTTAAAAAATGGGAAGAGAGGTTGAGAAGTCACAAATTGTGGATGTAAAGGAAATACGATCTTTTGACATGGTATGAAGCCACTGCAGGAAATGGAAATTAGTCAGTGTGGTCACGTGCCATCACTAGTCAGAACCAATCTAACCCATCTCAGGGTCCCTAAGGATAAAGAGGAAGAACAGCACAGTTTTTTTTTTAACCCCAGGCCTGTTGCACGGGGCTGCATGGACAGTGAAACCCATGAAAATAAATGTAACAGGGACTGGGGGGAGGGGAGAGGGTGTTAGTTCATCTTTTCATTTTTCTCTTAAAAGGTGAACTAACACTTTAATTAAAGCAGAACTATGCCCTCCTATTAAAAATGCAACACTTAATTATAAATACATTTGTGCCTAAATCCCTGATGTTACTGTCTAATACGCCTTCCCATGATCGTGTGGTAGTAATGCTGTATGGCACCTGAATCTTATGGATGCTGTGCCTGCTTGCACTAAAGTGGGATGAATAATGAATGCAGGGAGCGTGGGTATCAGTATTGTTCACAAGCCTGTATTTTGTCAGTCAGTACCTGGTCCCACCTAGTCCTGCCCATTGCTTTCTGTATGGACAGTGCTGCCTCTGTTCCTGAAACCCTCCCACTGTGAGCTGCAGTGTCTCGGTGGGGGGAGTGTAAAACACAGGTAAAGGAGACTTTAGCTAAGTAAGGGAAGGTAAAGAACATTTTTGTTTACTTTGTGGGCTTGTGTATCTCATAGGAAAACGTTTTGGAACTTATTTAGACTGATACAGGAGCCGTTTGTTGTAATTTAAATGATGTACAGAGACCAGCATTAAAGAAGAAGTAAGGCCAAAGTTATTTTGGATGTATTTCTTCTATAGATCACAGGAAGTGCAGTTCATGCTGCACTCCCGTGAGCCATTTGCAGCCAACAGCGGGCTAAAGCTAGTAGTCAGCTGATGTCACTGAGCCAGTCCAGGCTCTAAAAAGATCCCGACTATATGGTCGGGATCCACCCAGAAGCCTGGACCGGCACCTGGCTCAGCTTCTTTGCGATCTGCCGATGCAGCATCCAGCTAGGTGAGCATAAATGTTTTTTTTTTTTTATACAAGTCCATACTGCTATTTTAATTTCTCCTTTTTGTCCATAGTTTTAGCAACATTGTTTTTTCAAGCTGAGGCTTAAACTACTGTATGCTCATGTTCCATTTTCATGCAGAGCTGGTTCCAAAATATAACAGTCATTGCACACTTTAAAATAGCCTTGTTTTTGGAATATATGATTTCTTAAACTAGAATGATAAATGTTTGGAGAAGCAAGATTGCCCATTATTTGGAGGCCTGAAGAGCCTTGAAGTCTTAATGCAAGTGGATTTTGGCGGTGAGGGGAGGGCTATAGCTGCTCTAAACAGATACAATATTCTCAGAAGAAGGATAATTTGTAGAAAATTCATATTACCAGAAACAGAGGATAGAGAATGCCAAGTGGTTGATACGGGGTCCAGACAGAACAATGTAGATTTCAACAATGCCAATGCATTTGCTGCGTATAGGAATATCTCTTCAGTCAATGGGCCATATTGCAAGCCCTTAATAATTTTGGTTTACAGATCTATATATTACCACATTTGCAGAGTGCCAAGTTGTGCAGGAATAACAGGCAGCCTTGGCTTGTCTTGTCTTTGTTTAAACAAAAGTGAAATCAGAACTAGTTCAAGTCCACCTTTCATATGTTCAACATTAGAACAATAAGAACAATGACACGTCATTGATGAAGTACTTCACTATATATGGGTGTTGTAGTCTTTTTATTAAGAAATGATTAAAACTTATAATTTTGTTTCCAAATTTACAAAGGCACTTTTGAAGACATCAAATGACTGGACATCTGAAGAAAGTAGAATTAACAGCTACAATATGTTCACAATATTTCAGGCTTCTCTTTAAATCATGTAATCTTAAAAAAAAATAATCACAGCCAGGTTTTAAATGATCTGACCAGGGCTATTGTAAAACCCAACTGGTGAGGAAGAGGCCTGCTACTACCATTTAATAAAAAATGAAAGGTAGTTAAAAAGCAGCTGAGAAGCAGCAGAACAGAACAGAGTCAAAGGCATGAAACTATAATAGACAGACTGGAAAGATATAGGGAGTCTGAATATAAAAGCTGTGCAAGAGATGGGACTGGCATAGGAAGAGGGATGTTGAAAGAACTACTTATCTGTCGGAATATTGATCTTCCCAGGACAGCAACGTGTGTATGTGTATATATATATATATATATATATATATATATATATATATATATAAAACACATGTATGTTTCACGGACTAGCTGACTATTGACAGTGTTTTAAATGTGCCACTAGAGAAAAGACAAAATTATGCATGATCTGCAAACAATGTATGCATTAAAATTTAACACATTAGAAATGCTTTAAACTGACTTAGCTCAGACTCATACTTTTCTGTTATTTTTAAAATTTTATATTTATTATTATTATTGTCATATATTGAAGTACAAATAATAAAAGTAAAATAAATTATAAATTGTTGTTATTATCATTATTATTAGAAGAGGGAGTAAAAATTACAAAAGAAAAATAAATGCTAAAGATGATCTGAAGAAATGGTACCAGGACAGGATTTTCAATTTGCCACGGTGGTTACACTTAGGGAAAGCCACCCTGAGACCAACTTTCATTTTGATGGCCAAACTGTGGTCTATGGTTCAGGAGCACTGACAGCTACTTTTGTTTAATCAAAGTGCTTTGCTTAGACAAATAAAGGAGCACTGACAGAGTCTACTGTACAAACAGACTGTAAACAACTGTAGGTAGTGTATCAAAATTCAAGAAAAGGTAATAGGGAACTGTATAGTACCTAACAGACAAAGGAAAGTTTGGTAAAAATGCATACAATTTTTTTACAGATTTTATTAAATATGTCAAAGATAAAAAAGCTTATATGTAGGTAGTGGTGGGCAAGTTATTTAAACTGATGGAAAGATTGCAGTTTTATACTACAAAGATGTTTGAAGGTATGCATTTTACCTCTGTAACCTGTCCAAAACATTGACAGGTGAATTTTAACAGATGTCTCCAGACAAACTTGAAATTTAGGTAGATAACTAAAAATTCAACTCCTTGTAAGAAAGCTCATTGTGGTGAAATGTGTTTGAGGAGAGTGGTCTTGTTTTGGGTGGAGAATTTATGTATGCAGCTATTTGTTAACAGAATAAAAATCTGTGTGGGTTTGGAGCCGTGTCATGGATTTAGATAACTAAACATTTGGTTATACAGTGGATATAAAAAGTCTACACACCCCTGCTAAAATGTCAAGTTTCTGAAAAGTAAAAAAATGAAACAAAGATAAATAATTTTAGACATTTTTCCACCTTTTATAATGACCTATAAACTGTACAACTCAATTGAAAAACAAACTGAAATCTTTGATGTGCACACCCTCTTTTAACTGGGGATGTAGCTGTGTTCAGAATTAAGCAATCACATTCAAAATCATATTAAACAGGAGTCAGTACACACCTGCCATCATTTAAAGTGTCTCTGATTAATCCCAAATAAAGTTCCTGACATTTTCTTAGTCATCCTACAGCAAAAGCCATGGTCCGCAGAGAGCTTCCAAAGCATCAGAGGGATCTCATTGTTAAAAGGTATCAGTCAGGAGAAGGGTACAAAGGAATTTCCAAGGCATTAGATATATCATGGAACACAGTGAAGACAGTCATCATCAAGTGGAGAAAATGTGGCGCAACAGTGACATTACCAAGAACTGGACATCCCTCCAAAAAGAAAAGAGGTCTGGGAGGCTGCCAAGAGGCCCACAGCAACAGTAAAGGAGCTGCAGGGATATCTGACACGTACTGGCTGTGTGGTACATGTAAAAAGATCAAGACCCAAAGAAATTACCCAAAAATAAGAAAATATATATAATATATAAAAGAACAAAAATAAAATAAAGTCCCAATATACAAAGTGTCCAAATAATGTGTCCAAACAAAGATCAATTTCTTGATAGGAAGACGCTTCCTACTCCACTGAAGAAGATGCAAATCAATCACAGGTGCTCTTCAAATACCTCAAAAAACAAAATCTCAACATAGTATATTACCTTTTAAATCCCAGAACTAAAGTCCTTATTGACAAAGTCCGGAAGTGACGAAACGCCAGGGCACGTGACGTATTGACGTTCCCGGAAGTGCTGCGGCAGCCATTTTGGATTCTGGAATCCCTGTGTGTTGGAGGTCTGGAGAGTAACGGTGCACTTCAGGTGTCCCCCAGAGCTACAAAGTGATAGTGCTGGATAGGAGTAGCAAGGGGGAATTACCTGGTGATCGGGAGACCCTCTACACACGGAAAGGGGATCGTATACTGGGCATGAGGAGTTGGATGCTGTTTTGCTGATCTTATCGTTTTTATATGTAAGTGGCTACAATAAATTTTATATATGATTATAATTCACATACTGATTCTTGGTCTATTTGTGAAGTCCTGAGGAACAAGAGGATACCAATCTAAGGACACTCTGTGCATATGTGGTTGATTACAAGCTGGAATCTGTTTGTTTTAGGGTAATTATGCACTTTATATATAGTTTGCAGTGATATTTATTAATTTTCTTTTCTCATGAGTGCTGTGACACTGGAGTGTTATTTTTTGCATGATACACGTGTGGCACTTTAGTTCTGGGATTTAAAAGGTAATATACTATGTTGAGATTTAGTTTTTTGAGGTATTTGAAGAGCGCCTGTGATTGATTTGCATCTTCTTCAGTGGAGTAGGAAGCGTCTTCCTATCAAGAAATTGATCTTTGTTTGGACACATTATTTGGACACTTTGCATATTGGGACTTTATTTTATTTTTGTTCTTTTATATATTATATATATTTTTTTTATTTTTGGGTCATTTCTTTGGGTCTTGATTTTTTCACTATAATTTTGGGTTTAAGTCAATGAATAAATGTATTATTAGTACTTCAGGGGAAGGATATTGATATGACTTTAAGGGATTTCTGAGGATTTTATATATATATGTGTGCTGATTTATACTTATTGTGTGGTACATGTGACATCAATCTCCCATATTCTTTATATGTCTGGGCTGTGGGGTAGAGTGGAAAGACGGAAGCCTTTTCTTAGAAAGAGAAACATCCAAGCCCGGCTACGTTTTTCAAAAACACATCTGAAGTCTCCCAAAAGCATGTGGGAAAATGGGAAAATGTGTTATGATCTGATGAAAGGTTGAACTGTTTCCCATAATTCCAAAAGATATGTTTGGAACAAAAACAATACTGCACATCACCAAAAGAACACCATACCCACAGTGAAGCATGGTGGTGGCAGCATTATTCTTTGGGGTTGTTTTTCTTTAGCTGCAACTGGGGCCTTAGTCTAAGTAGAGGGAATTATGAAGAGTTCCAAATACCAGTCAATATTGGCACAAAACCTTCAGGCTTCTGCTAGAAAGCTGAACATGAAGAAGAACTTCATCTTTCAGCATGACAACGACCCAAAGCATACACCCAAATCAACAAAGGAATGGCTTCACCAGAAGAAGATTAAAGTTTTGGATTGGCCCAGTCAGAGCCCAAACCTGACTCCGATAGAAAATCTGTGGGATGATCTGAAGAGGGCTGCGCACAGGAGACGCAAGGAATGTGAGCAAATATTTCCAAGTCAAGATGTGCCATGCTGATAGACTCATACCCAACAAGACTTGAGTGCTGTAATAAAATCAAAAGGTGCTTCAGCAAGTATTAGTTTAAGGGTGTGCACACTTATGCAACCATATTATTATTATTATTAGTTTTTACTTCCCTTCACCTAAAAGATTTCAGTTTGTTGTTCAACTGAGTAGTACAGTTTATAGGTTACAATAAAGGTGAAAAAAGTTCAGAAATTATTTATCTTTGTCTCATTTTTTTACATCACAGAAACCTGACATTTTAACAGTGGTGTGTAGACTTTTTATATCCATTGTACATCTATATCTATATACAGTACATCTATATTGTGATCTTTTTACCCTTGACGTTTTGTTTTTGTACATGGTATTTGTTAGCAAAAAATGATGTTCAACTTTTGTGCTGACAGCAGGAAATGAAGATTGAGCTCCTATCCTATTCTCCTCTCTTCCTCTTGAAACTAAATGATATTGGATTACACTGGCACAAAAGATCGCATACGACTCTCACCATGACATTTTCCCTTCTCTGGTAAAAGAGGAAACAGATAATAGACTGCACACAATATAAAGCAACACACTGAAAAGCTATGTTTAGTGCAAGCCCCAATTAACATGGCTCTGGGGATAAATGAAACCTGTGAAGGCAAATAGGCTTCAATGAATTCTGGTAGTGCAGGGGTTAAATTCATAAAGCAGAAACTTATACTTAAAGAACATCTTATTCTGCTTGGTAGATTATTTTTAGGGCTGGACACCATGGAAAATGCTGTAAGGAGAGGTCACATTATTCTCTTTGCGCTTAAAATATTCTTAGCCAACAAATATTAAGAGAGTGGGTAAAAGCTATTGACAAGTTTGTGCAGGACCCCTCAGAAACTATATCTGATATAACCCTAGATTTTGCAATTGTGCTGGCACTGTCATGAGACAAAAGGCATGTTCCTTCACATCTTTTGGTAGTGTCCTCCATAACAGGATTTCAGGAATATGGTTAAATACAATGTAATGACCCTGCCAGGTGTGTCTCTAGAGAACAACTTCTCAGCCTATTTACTTTTTGACAAGCCTTTATCAAGAAAAATACAAAAACTTCCTTCACAAACACCCACAATTTGGAAACAAGCTTAACCCCCTACTTAGATGCAGTGGTATGCCAGAATTGTTGATATCCAATGAATGGAGAACCTTACTTTGACCAGGAGAAACCTGGAAGGGAAATACTTCTATATGAGGATGTGATGGTCTCTATACAAGGACACTACAACTACAACTCAACAGTAAAACTTAGCCATCCAGTCTCATAAATCCTAAGCACCAAAACAACAATCCAAGGAAAAGCAGAGATCTCTACCCTACCTCTTTTTTGTTCTTAAATGCCCCCTGGCCTCCTTATGGCACCACACTTTCCTGGTTCTATATCCCCCCAAGACTATATTTCTCTCACCTTAACATCAAAAAAGCCACTTCTTTAATCCAAATACAAAAGAAAAATTAGGAGAACAGGTGGAATTTAAGTTGGAATCGATTCCTAATTGAACCACTTAGAGTTGTAGTTCCATATACAGGTTCACTTGTCATGGGTGACCCAATAAGTTGCTGAACAAAAATGGATACTGCATACTAAATAAGTAAATTGGTTAATTTTGTTTTTTTCTCTCTCTTTTGTCGATCACCTGGAAAAAATGTGTTTATACAGCTGTCAGTCCTTCTGTTAGTCTTTTAAATCAGCCTGGGTTGACACTGATGCGGTCTGGAATTCACAGCATTTTCTAAGCGAATTCCACACCGCATCAGAATCGCACCATGTTAATGCGAACCGCTGTGGGTATGTAAGTTAAGTTAACAACACCCCGAAATCTGTCCACAAATCGTGGTGTGATGTGCAGAATTGGATCGCATAGGTGTGAATACCCATGCGATCCGATTCTAGTGTGGACCAATCAATTCAGATCTTTCATTATGTTAATATGTTATTTCAAATGCTTCAAAGATTAACAAAAGGCCCAAACTATCATGTCATACAAATGAAACAAATGAATATGAATAAATTCACTGTTTCATTATACTTTAAGTTGGATTAGTGGAGATTCGGATGCATCTCCAAATAACAGAAACTTCCTCCAAATTTTGATTTGTAACTAAACAAACTGCACATGTCTAGTTACAGTCACATACACCACATGTCCCGTTAGAGCCTTGTTTATTTGTATTAAATAGGATTAATTCTTACCTACTGATTGAAGTGGTTCAAGGTTGTCTGGGTTCATACAAGACACAAGAAACTTCACATGACCTTATGGCATAAATATTATGCACAAACCTACAGTAGATTTGTGCTGTAATCATTTCATGCGACAAGCTGTGTCAGGTAAATGTTTTTCCCATTGTTATAACACTGCTTTTAAAGTTATGAACAAATACCATTTTAAATTTGCAATAGAAGTTCATGTATCTAGCCAACGTCTATTTTGACATTTATAGTAATGGCAATAATCAACACTGAAAAAGAGTGGTTTGGAAGAGCATTCTTTTTTTTTTTTCTTTTTTTACCAAGCTGTGACTATACACATATTCCCCAGAATGATTAATACTTAAGTGCTTGAAGAAAAATAGCAGTGACAAAACATTTTTGGGGCAGAGAATGGTGACTAATGGAATGCACAAAGCTGCATGCGATTCCATTTATCAGTACGTCTGGCCTTTCAATTCACCTGGAACTGTCGCTTCAATCTGTTCCATCTTTGCTCCTTTAACCTTTCCATTTCCGATAGGTTAAGACTAATTCATGGCAATGACTGTTGCCTGGAAGACGCAGCTTTCTCTCACATCTTCTGGCTCCATATTGACAGACTGAGAAGAATTTAGAATGAGACTGCATGACGCTCTTTACAGACAACAAAATTATTTATCTGAATTCCATCAGGAGAGGGCAGGAGTACAGTTGCAGACAGAGCACAAGGCCTAATAGCATTTTAAAGACTGTTAGCCCTCATGCAAGAACTAAACACTCTTTATTGTAATAAAACACTTGCTGCTGTCAGCAAGGGCATGGTGAGCAACAGGCATCAGGCAATAAAAACAAGTTCAAATATTTCCAAAACAAAAGAAAAAGAGTACAGTGCTTGTTTAACAGCTTCCCGTCCACCCTATAGCAGAAATACTGCCATAGGGTGGCACAGGTGCGCAAAATCACGTATATATATATATATATATACGTGATTTTGCGGCTTGTGCGCACCCCCTACCCGCGCCGCCATTCACTGCTGCAGCTATAAATCACCAGGTCCTGCCCGGAGGTTACTTGCCGGCGCCCGGAGATTGCTGAGGATCTCTGAAGGGGGAGAGAACTGTTAGTAAACAAACCAGTTCTCTCCCCTGTCAGCTCATACACACTGCACAGCTATGCAAAGCAGTGTGCTTACAGTGAAGCACACAGACACAGCTCCATAGTAAAACACACCCAGCACATAGTTAACCCTTTGGTTACCCCAGATGTTAACCCCTTCCTGCCCAGTGCCATTAGTACAGTGTCAGTGCTTTTTATTAGCACTGATCACTGTATAGGTGTCACTGGGGATGTCAGTGACACCAAGTCTGTTCCCCCCAGTGTCAGAATGCCCGCCGCAGTCCCGCTATAAGTCGCTAATCACCTCCATTACTAGTAAAAATAAAAAATCCTAGTATATATACCGCCATTTGTAAATACTATAACTTTCGCGTAAACCAATTAATTTACACATATTGGGATTTTTTTTTTAGCAAAGGCAAGTAGCAGAATACATTTTGGCCTAAATGTATGACAAAATTAGATTTTTTACATTTTTTTATTGGACATGTTTAATAGCAAAAAGTAAAAAATATTGTTTTTTTATTCCAAAATTGTTGGGCTTTTTTTTTTCAAAGCGCAAAAAATAAATAATGCACAGGTGATCAAATACCACTGTCAGATAGCTCAATTCGTGGGAAAAAAAGGACGTCAATTTTATTTGAGTGCAGCGTTGCACGACTGTGCAATTGTCAGTTAAGGTAACACAGCGCCGTAACGCAAAAAATGGCCTGGTCAGGAAGGGGGGTAAATCTTCTGGAGGGCAAGTGATTAATGAGCCACTAAGCAAGCTATGTAACAATTACAATAGTTATCAAAATGGTGGGTGTAGCATGATACAGTATGTGTGGCACCACATCCTGAAATGTAAATGCACAGCATAATAAGAAAAAATATAAGGGATTTTTAAGGTGTTCAAAACCCCAGGAATGAGGCAGACAACAACATTATAAAAGAATAAATGTTTTATTAAACACAGTCAAATTCATAAAAGCAACAGAATGTACACGATGAATACCCTCTAGATCAGGGGTGTCCAAACATTTTTCAAAGAGGGCCAGATTGGATGAAGTGAACATGGTGGAGGGCCGAACATTTTTCCAAACATTCTTTGAACCATTACAATTAAATGCAAATAAATTATTTTATGCCAAGTTACCGTATTTTTCGCCGTATAAGACGCACCTGACCATAAGACGCACCTAGGTTTTAGAGGCAGAAAACAGGAAAAAAAAAATTCTGAACTAATGGACTGCAGACACAGTACAGGAGATGACCAGAGACTGCGGACAGCACAGGGATGACCAGAGACTGCGGACAGCACAGGGATGACCAGAGACTGCGGACAGCACAGGGATGACCAGAGACTGCGGACAGCACAGGGATGACCAGAGACTGCGGACAGCACAGGGATGACCAGAGACTGCGGACAGCACAGGGATGACCAGAGACTGCGGACAGCACAGGGATGACCAGAGACTGCGGACAGCACAGATGACTGCTGACCTTTGGGGAGGTGGGGAGCGGGTACCTGAATTTGACAGGTACCCGCTCTTACTTCCGCAGTTGTTCTTTGATCTTACCTGTTCCTCGAACCAGCCGCGCGCTGTCTTCCCGGCTTCTGTAATGGCGCTCGGCATGACAGCCGGGTGCCCAGTGCGCATGAGCGAGAAGCACTTGCGCTTTGTGATTGGTCCGGCGGCTTCTGGGATCTGTCATGTGTCCCAGGTACGGCCTTACCATTCACAAAAAGCACCGCTTCTTGCGCATGCGCACTTGGCACCCGGCTGTCATGCCCAGCGCCCACACTACAGAAGCCGGGAAGACAGCGCGCCGCTGGATAGAGGAACAGGTAAGGTCCCGCTGCAGAGCTGAGCGGCCGGCCCGGTATTCTGACACGGCCGCGGTGGAAATACGGGACCGGCCGCTCCATATTCGCTCCATAAGACACACTGACACACTGACATGGAGGGCCGTATTAAACCGACCCTCGGGCCGTAAATGGCCCGCGGGCCGGACTTTGGACATGCCTGCTCTAGATATACTGCATTGTTCATCTCTATTAATCAAGCAGACCTCCCACCATAAGCATGGACAAGACTGTACCAACTACAAAGCATTAAGTAAGTTCAGTGTGTAAATATAAAGTATGCATAGAATGTGCTACGCTGCTATGTATTTAAAACAAACATATTGCAATTCAAATCAGTCTTAATATTGAGAAAAAATCCTAAAATGTCTTAATAGTGAAAAAGAAGTCCTAATAGTAAAAAAAATCTTAGCAATGAAAAAAAGTTTTTGTGACATATTCAAAAGGAAAAGTCTTCAAAAACATATCCTCCACAGTGATCCACCACCAGAAAAAAACTCAGCTCTGATTCACATCAAAATTACTCTAAGAACAAATAATAAGTAAAATTAGCAGTTAATACAGCTTCATACAAGCCATCACCATCCGTCTTCAGATGAACACATCACTGGAACCAAGTCTCTCTCCACCAGGAAACTCCACTTCAGTGGCCGCCAAAAGGAGGATATGTGCATGCAGGTAATTACCCAGAAAGAAAGATCAATTGCTCCACATAGAGTGAAAACTGTATGATTTTTAATTTAAAGAATACATTTGTACTCACAGGAAAAAAAAATACATTCAAGGGCAGAGCTTGATGTGACGTCATCACGCCTACTGGAAGTACGCTGGTAAAAAGGCCTCTGTGGGATTTTGATGGTTTTAAACAGTGCGGAATATATTTTTTTCCCATGAGTGCAATTTTATTCTTTTAATTGACAACTACAGGTATATGCAGTTACCTGCATTTTTTTCTCATGGAAAAATGCAGGTAACTGCAATGTTCATGTTCAGACCAGATGCAGTTACACTATGTTCCAGAGCAGTGCGATATCATGCAACATGTTTGCCTAATATTGTACTGCTCTGCATGATCTCATACTTCACTGCACAGAACTGCAGCACACTGTGCTGCTGTTCAGTGACACGAGTGAAGTTTCATTTTGTACACTTCTAATAAAGTTCTGTTAAAAAAGTGAGTAATCCTGCCACACAGCTATGAAGGCCAAAATTCTGTGCATGCAGCAGTAATTTGGGCTGTACAGTAGCATGATTGGACGTTTAGCTATACAAGTAGCTAGAAAGGTCAGGGATGGCTTGTATTAAAGCTTTTTTTATTCCTTATTAAGAACATGTAAATGCTTTAATGTCCATAGAACGGAAACAGCTTCACTTAAAATTAAGATGTCATTATAGCAAGTATTTGGAAGCAATTATTTCAAGAATACCTTTGACTTCCTGTCTACTTACTCTATATATGGAGTTGTTTTGTTCCTTTCATCTAACAAGGCAGTTATCATAAAGTAACAGGCAGTCATTACAGACTACAGGTGCAGTGGTGTAGCGTGGGTTGTCAACGCTCGGGGCAAGGCAAGTAATTTTCACCCCCTAACCCGTGGACTTTTAGATACCCACACTCCCAGATACCCCCCCCCCCACACTCTGATCACACCTCCTAGATACCCCCACCCTGATCACACTCCCAAATACCCCCCACTCTGACACTCTGATCACAGCCCCACTTATCCCTACCCTGATCACACCCCCCAGATTAACCTACTCTGATCACACCCCCAAGATACCCACCCCCTAATCACACCCCCACTCTGATCACACATCCCAGATACCCCCCCCCGTTTCCTCCACTCTGGTCACACCCTCAGATACCCCCCCAAAGATTCCTCTACTCTGATCCCACCCCCAGATTCCCTCCACTCTGATCACACCCTCAGATCGCCCCCATCCCTCCACTTTGATGAAACCTCCAGATTCCCCCCCCCCATCCCTCCACTCTGATCACACCTCCGGATACCCCACCAGATCCCTCCACTCTGATCGCACCCCCAGATCCCTCCATTCTGATCACACCCCCAGATCCCCCACCAGAACACTCCAGTCTGATCACGTCACCAGATCCCTCCTCTCTGATCACACCCTTACATCCCCCACTTTGATCACACCCCCAGATCCCCCACCAGATCACTCCACTCAGATTACACCCGCAAATCCCCCCCATCCTTCTATTCTGATCACACCTCCAGATCCCCCCAGATCCCTCCACTCTGATCACACCACCCAGATACCCCCTCCCCCATCACTCATACAATCTCCCAACATCTCAGTGGTCCTGCAGCAGAATATCACCAGCAGGATTCCCGTTGGCAGCGGCAGCAACCAGCGGGGAACGTCCTCCACTCTGACCTCCTCTTCAGTTGGCACTCCCAGCCAGACCCCTTCCCCCTCACACAGCATGGTGCTCACTGCTTGCACACACTCAGGATTGGAATCCACCCACTACTCTGCCCTCCTCTGCATGTTTGGATCCAGTCTCCCTGCTTTCTCGGTGATAGTAGCTAAATAACAGGAAAACTAAAACCTCCATGCTGCGCCCTCTCTCCTACTGGGCACAGACTTGAGGGTTTCGTTTGTCTGCTGCCTAGGCTGCCTTATGGTGGTGCCCGCTATGGCTGCACCCATCTAAATTGTGCTCTCGGAGGCAACCACACCGGCGGCTGCCCCATCCCCCCCAGCTACGCCACTGTAAAGGTGTAAACATTTTCAAAGCATGTCTGTCACTAAAGTAAAAAAATTCTTAATGCAGGGTCTTCTACAAAGAAGATAATTAAAGCTTGACAGCACACAACTTAGATGTGTCCCTCTCTCCAGCCACCACTGGTCCTGCACTGTGCAAAGACGTAGAACGTAGGAAGAAACGCTCACATTCTAGCGCTGGAGAGAAGCAGATGGAACTGTCAGCTACTGCTGAGAAAGGTAAATGAGTACATTCTTCATTGGCTTGGGAAGTGAGGAAAATATATTTTTGTAAGAACAGACCTTTCCCACTGCCTGCTCTGACAGTCGTTGCTGATTTGCAGATAAACTGTGGATACTGGAGAGTGTAGGGTCCGGGGTCCCTGGTTCCTTGCTAGACTCAATGGTTCCTGCCACTACATCACTAGAGGACACAGAAGTAAAATATGGGTCAGTGGGATGCACCACAGTGCTTGGCAGGGGACCTGTGTTCCAACACTACCAGAATTGTTGGATTCTGAAGATTTTTTTTCCAGTGGCAGTTTTACTGCAATATAGCCGTGATTTGCAGCAGAAAAGTATTTTTAGTATTTTTTTAAGTCGCTTTAAAAACAAAGTTGTACATTTTATTAAATTACATTAAATGCTTTTCAAACAAAGTAACCAATCTAATGTTGTTCTAAGTGGGTCTGTTCTAAAATCTGATCGTAAACCAACCTAAAAAGAATATCACAACAAGCATTTTGGGTTAGCACAAAAAAAAAATAAAATCCAGGGCAGCTTGGAAAATTTAAGTTATCAAATATGTTGTTATGCGTAGCAAAGGTTTTTATCCTTTCAGAAACCATATAATTCTTAGTACTAGCAAGAACTGCAAAAAGACTGCTGACAGAAAGGTTGGATATCCTCGACTTAGCTGCAATTGTAATTGAGTGGTCCATGGCACTTTAACACCTTGTTTAGAATAATAGGTCTCTATGGAAAGAATGCACGGCTATCAAGCCACAATGGTTGATTGGCTTTGTGCTCCTGCAATATAATCATGATTGCAACCATTCTCCTTAAAAGTGCAGAAAATCTGAACAATTTTCTATACAGGCCAGTCACTGGTTTGTAAGCTCTTGTGGACTAGGCTCTGGTCTTATTGTTCACTATATTAAGTTAACTCTTGTAATTTATTTCCTTTGATTTTAAGACTCTGTACAATTAGTTGCTGTTATAAAATAGTAATTACAGTAACAATAATAATGATGATTAGTCTTGCATATAGGAGTTAGAGTTGATGAAAAATGAAGGCACTCAAACACAGCGTTCCCCAAAGTCTGGTGGTCCTTATCCTCACTGAGGATGACACTGGATCAGAGACTCATTTTTTGGAAAGGATTTGTACACTGTAATGTAGGTTACTGTGATATTTACACTCTCAGACTCACTATACACAGAGATTATCAGCACATAGGACAACTTTTTAAGCACCAGCAGACTTAGAGTGAACATCACTTTTACAGGTTAACTGATTAGTTAAAGTGGTATTAAACCTAAAACCAAAAATGTATTATATTGCAGGTTACCAATCATTAAATGTTGTGGCTGCATCAGTTTTCCGTTCTTTGACAGTTTTCCCTCTATTTTTACCCGGTGATCTGGCCAGAAACACATCTTCTGTGTTACTGAGACACCACTCTGGAGGAATGAGTAGAGTGGGCACAGCAGACAGCAGCACTGTCAGTCGGGGAGGGGGGGGGGGTATTAAATGTATTAGCAGATTTTAATACAACAACAAATTGAAGCCAAACTCCAGCTAACACTTTTAGAATCAGTTACAGCAAACAGTTTTTTTTCCTTTTGGGAAAAAGTTTTACATGAATAAATATAAGCTGACTGTTTTAATCACCCCTACCAGTGTTGAATGGTCTCATCCATGTAAACTGATACATTCTGCTGGAGAGCTTGAACTTCTGAAAAACAGCAGAGTTACTGGCTGAATCACCAGATGAAAATAGAATCAAGAAAATAAATGCATCCATAACAATTGGTAAACTGCAATATATTAAATTATTGCTTTTGGATTTAATACTGCTTTAATCCTTTAGGCACAAACACACACAGTAATGGCCATGTAGTCCTGCCCTCTAGAGACCCACTGGTTTTGTGTCCCCCTTTACTTCCTGCACAGCCAAGAAACACACAATTTCCACTTATATCCAAACATAAGAAAAGGTCAATGGGCTTAGTTTTTTTATTTGTATTAGGAAATTTAACTTGAATAGGGTAAAGGGGTTATGGGATGCCCAACTTGATTGCAGAAAAACAATTGAGGACAATTTCCTTCTCTAGAAAATACTACGGAAATCACAGATGAATGACAGTATTTGATCCCAGGACACAGGATTGGGTAAGCTAAGCACTGTCCCCTGGAGACTTTCCAAGAACTTGCATCCAGCAGACTTCTCCCTTCTAGGCCCTGGGGGTTTAGAGTTACTCACAGTGTCCTTGTCCTGCAGCTGTGGATAGAACTGCTTTTAGACCTTTGTAGCTGGGCTGGTTCTTTTCCAAGCTTTGCAGGTTATCCCTCCCCGGAGGACTGCGCAACAGTGAAGCTCCCTCCTTCAGCTCTCATCTTTTCTTCAGCTTCCAGCCTGGAAACAGGACCCCCTTCTCCAGGGTCCCTTCTTAGGCTACACAGCAGCACCTCTCAGCACTCCACCTTCGACCCAACTCTCCTTGCTGGCCAGGCTCTGTCAAATTTATGGGCCAGTCTGCCACACTGCCAGGCCCCCTGCCTGGGATTGGTCAGACTCCCATAAATATGACGTTCAGCCCCTCCTCACCTCTGCCTACTGACTTCTAGAAGTTTCTCCAAGCTTCTAGAGCAGGGGGAGGTACCAGAGGACTGACCTGTAGAGCCCTCCAGCTTGCCCTGAAGTAACCCTCTGCCTCACACCCGGGCTTATAGCAGGCCTCTAACCACCATGTGTTTAAATGGAAAAAACATTGTTCACATCATCCACTGTTTTAATTCTGAGTCAGTCAGTTCTTTAATACACTGTTCAGTGTATTCTGATGGCAGGGAAGTCCCACTGTCAGGATGCAATGACAAAGCGTGGAAGATTACCACATCCACCTCGAATAGGGAAATCAGTTCAGTTTTTGCAGACTACTGAGCCATGGACAGCCAGCTTTAAATGTAAGAATTACTACCATGAAAACCAACTGGTCTCAGGGCAGTGCAGAGTCTGGATCACTTGATAATTTAAACCAATCTCATGTTGCAGGATTCACTGGCCCTTTTAACGTGACCCTCGGTATTCTTTAATAGCACTGATGGTAAAACAAAGTCTACAGTTAATTATGCAGCCATCTTTTGTCCCTGGAGAAGATGTAACAGTGCTAATTCTACCAAATCAAAGGGTCTGTCAACTACCCTGGGTACACCTATATTTCCATAGGACAAGATGTCACAACTGAAAAACAAGCATATTATTTAGCAGAATATATATGACAGGCCTATAAACTTTCTCTTGGGAGATCTAATGTACCTTATTAGCCCTCTGGATATGTAATATTGGCATGTTTTGTGCCATTTTTAATGTAAGGTAACATCATCACACTATGAGTTATGGATTCTAAATGAATGTTGAGCTTTTGAGATGTATGGTGAGTTCAATTATCAGTCAATCTAGGTCACAACCTCCAGACTCACTGATGTGTATTCCTTAAACTGCATCCTAGACTATTTATGACTTTGCAATTTACAATAGGGACACTCCAGAAGTCCTTTTAGAACCCTGGTTAGTGGAGGTTTGAGATGCCTCTTCATTCCTTCTACCTGAACTGTGTCTTGTCAAAGGAATCACCTTCCATGACTGCAGAGCACAGACATTAGATTTTAATCTGACTGTTTTTCATTATTAACTTTAGAATTTGGGGTAAAATGAACATGGCATTTCTGGCTTAGGTTTGGGCTATTTGCCGAAGAAACATTCAGAACGGGTTTGTTTTCAATCACTTTTATTTTTGGTGCTGTGGTGATATAGCATAATAATATTTTGAAAGCATGCCCCTCAAGCAAAGCAGCCCAATCTGCTGCAAACTCTGCCTTGTGCAGGTCAGTTCATTCAGTCATAGCCAGTGGCTACTCAGGCACAGCCAGTGTACCTACAGCAATAGTGCAATAAAGTCAATTGGAAGGATGAGTTAGTTTGCTGGGGTGGAAAGTTTTATAAATAAATATTTTCAGCCTGTAAGGCATGAGAAGTAATAATTGTTCTGCCTACTAGTATGGACACCTTACGCCCCACCATGACTTCACATCTAAATTCCCATTTTTTTGAACATTAGTATAATCATATAATAATTGTGTCTAAAGACAGACACAGTCTTGGCAGAATAGATGCACATAAGAACATCTTCAGGCTCTCCTGCAGCAGGAACAACATACTCATTGTTCAAGTTTTACTTTCTAGAATACATAGCTAGCTTTTAAGAGGATGCCAGAAAAAATAGAGTTCTACAATAAGAAGGTTCTCATCTGTGGAGTGCAGCCACAGGTCAAAAATATTTAACAGAATAGGAAGAAGTAGAAAATGAAAATAATATCTGCCAGGTCCTTCCTACCTGGCTGGCAATTTTGATTCAACTTTCAGCATCTAAAGATTCTCATACCTGACACTCCAGGGGTTTATAATGCAGTTAGTATGCACTATGTTCACTAAGAAGTGACTGCAGTCTTACAGCAACCATTTATTTTCAAACCAAATGTTTCAGAACAGGTTATGATGGAGGATGATTTTTATTTAGATGCAGTTAGGAAAATAAAAAGCAAAAAATCTCAAACACAGTCATCAAAGCACAGTGTGCTTCATAAGAGTCAGAGCTACTTCACTGATGCCCCTTCTATTCGACATAGCCTATTTACATCACACGCTCCAAATCTTTATCCCCACTGCTTTGCTTTGTTGGCTAAATTCTGCACATTTTCAGCCATTCCTTCATTTGTTGTGCATCAAAGGAGGCCTCATGCAACTTCTGGTATACCTAAGACCAACCCACTTTCCTGCCCCTAAACCTATTGTCCTATCAGCAGCCTTGGAGATATACACAAAGGAAAGTATATGCAGAAAAAATAAGTACAATTCTGCTAACCAATTTACTTTCACAGCTAAATCCCTTTGAGTCCAAAACAAACTTTGGAAACCTCCAAATACTGTATAAGATCTTAATATGATACCTACCAAGCACACAAATCTATTAGGTACATAAACATTTGTAAACATGAAAACTTCTCTAAGCGAATAAACATATTCTGGCAATTTCTATACTGGTGATGCGGGAGAAAAAAACAATTACTGTTAACTCAGTGTCAGGGTTGTGCTCTCTGGAGCTATGGGTCTGGAAGCGCTTGCTAACAATCTCTTTGACAATGCAGCAAAGCAGGAGATGCACAACAAAGTAGAAAAACAGGGTTTCAAATTCTGGAATATAGGCAAAAACAATGTTATAACTAAGCTAGGGAAATACCAAAAAAGTGAAATATTTAATCCAAATAATGATAGAGATCCCAAATATTTATTTTCCCAATTTTTATTTTCCATCTTTTTTTGTACTTCTATGGCACTTGTAGACTTTTTTCAACAGCATTTAATATATCGTTTTTTATTATAGTAATGACTGCTGTTCTGTTGTTTTATACCCCATTTATGCTTCATATTTTTTATCTCATATTGCCTAAGGAGAAAAGGGTCCTTTTTAATAAATTATTAGAATGTATGAGCAGTTCATCTAAATATACAAACATAATAGATATGTTCCATATTTTAATACTTAGTCAGATTGAGCTCCTTTTCAGACTGAATTACCAAAATAGATAGTTACCGTACATGGTTGGTAAGGTTGAATAAAGACACCAGTCCATCCAGTTCAACCTGTATGTGTGTTCATGTCAAAAACATTGCACATATCCCTGTATATTGTGTCCGTCAAGATACTCGTCCAAGAGTTTTTTAAAACTATCAATGCTTTCTGCTTACACCACCAATTGTGGAAATGAGCTCCACATCGTTACCGCCCTTACAGTGAAAAACCCCTAAGCAGTTTAAGGTTAAACCACTTCTCCTCCAATATGATTGAGTGGCCCTGTGTCTTCTTATACTCTATGAGACTGAATAGTTTATTCCCTATACTAGAATCACCATTAAGATAGTTGTATATCACTATCATATCACCTCTCAAGTGTCTCTTCTCCAGGGAGAATAAGTTTAGTGTTTGTAATCGTTCCTTATAACTGAGGTATTCCAGTTCCCTTATTAGTTTTGTTGCCCTTCTTTGGACTCTCTCCAGTGCCTGCATCTCTCTCCTGAGGATAGTGACCAGAACTGGACAGCATACTCCAAATGTGGCCCAACCAGAGTTTTGTAAAGTGGCAGGATTATAGTGTTATCTCTTGAGTAAATTCCCTTTTTAATGCATGCTAACACTTTGTTTGGTTTGCTTGCTGCAGCTTGCCATTGGTCCCCCAGATCTGTTTCCATCCTGGATTCCCCCAGAGTTAGTGAGTAACTTGCATTTGTATTTTTAGCCCCCAAGTGCATTACTTTACATTTTTCAACATTAAACCTCATTTGCCATGTGTTTGCCCACCTCATTATTTGAATGAGGTCTTCTTGTAAAGTTTCTATGTCTTGTTGTGAAATTATTGCCCTATTTAGCTTTGTATCGTCAGAAAATATTGAGACTGAGCTCTTTATACCAACCTCTATACCATTTATGAAAAAATGAAACCGAATTGGCCCCAAGACAGAGCCTTGTTGTACCCCACTTACCACTTCAGTACATCCCGAGGACTCGCTATTTTCACCACCTGTTGGACGTGCCCCTTAACCAGTTTTCTATCCATGAACAAACCCTGTGGTCCATGCCTATAGATCTTAGTTTGGAAATTAAACGTTTATGTGGAACTGTATCGAATTCTTTTGCAAAATCCAGATACACCACATCCACTACCCTTCCTTTGCCTAGATGGCCACTAACTTCCTCATAGAATGTTAACAGATTGGTTTGGCAAGAATGACCTTTCGTAAATCCATGCTGATTACTACTAATTATACGTTTTTTTCAGCAAATACTTGGATATAGTCCCTTATCATCCCCTCAGTTAGTTTCCATACTATTGATGTTTGACTAGTCTGCAGTTCCCACGTATATGTCTCTGCCCTTTTTCGACTATTGGTCCATTGGCCCTTTGCCAATCAGCTGGTACTATTCCTGTCAGTATGCTGTCCATAAAAATAACCTGAGTTCTTTGAGGACTCTCGGGTGTACAGTCTATTACTATACCCCTCCTTTTCCTTTGTAAAGACTGAGGAAAAGAATGTATTTAGTGCAGTTGCCTTCTCCTTGTCATTTGTAACCAACTTACCTTCATAATCCTTTAGGGGGCCAATATGTTCTGAACTCACATTTTTACTATTAATATATTTTAAACATTTCTCGGGATTCTTTTTACTCTCCTCTGCTATGTGTCTCTCATAGTCTACTTTAGCCCCCCTGATTGCTTTCTTACACTTTTCATTGCATTCCTTGTAGTGTTGGAATGCTGACAATGACCCCTCTGCCTATATTCCTTGAAGGCCATTCTTTTCTCTTTGACATGCCCCTTTACGTAAAGTTTAGTAACCCAGGTTTAACCTTCACTCTTTTATATTTATTGCCCATTAGAATACACTGGCTAATACCTTTATTTAATATGCTCCTAAAGTATTCCCTTTTTTCCCTCACTATTCAATGTTTCTGGGATTTGGTCCCATTTAATATCCTGTAGTATTGATCGTAGTTTATAAAAGTTGTCTCTTTTGAAGTTTATTGTTTTTGCACTACCCTTGTGCTTCCTTATCCTTTGAATGTAATTATCCTGTGATCACTGGTTCCCAATGTGTCCCATATTTCCATCTCTGCAAACAGATCTGTGTTATTTGTAATTAATAGGTCTAGTTGGGAAATCCACCAACTGGCTCATTAAGTTGTCCTGTAAGACATTTAAGAAATTACAGGCCTTATATGAGTGAGCTGTTCCTTCTACCCAGTCAGTATCTGGATAGTTGAAGTCCCCCATTGTGATGACATTGCCCTGCCTCGTTGCCATTTTTAACTGTGATAGAAGATCCAACTCCTCCTCATCCTTCAGGTTAGGGGCCTGTAGCATATCCCTACTGTTATTTTACATTTCACATTTTTTAGCAAATCATTTTGATATCCAGGCAAACCCCTCCTCCTCTTCTACCCTCCCTGCCCCTTCGATACAAGAAATACCTCTGGATAGATGCTGACTAATCATGTGAGCCACCAAACCAAGTTTCTGATATTCCCACAAAGTCATAATCCTCCTCGTGTATCAGCAGCTCCAGTTCCTCCATTTTGATAGCTATGTCTAGCATTTATGTACATGCTTCTAAGTTTTGTACTAGCACATATTACTTTTTTATGGCTGTGATTATGCTTTGCCAACCTACTCACCCCGAGTTTAGGTATTATGGTTATAGCACCCTCTGTTCCTCATTTTCTGATGGCTATTACTTCCTCTGATCCCCCCCCCCACTACCTGGTTTAAAAGCCCCTCCTACTTTTTGCCAATCCTCTCCCCCAACAAAGCTGCACCCTCCCTATTATGGTGCAGTCCATCCCTACCATACAGCCGGTATCCAACTGAAAAGTCAGCCCAGTTCTCCAGGAACCCGAAACCCTCTTTCCTCAGCCACTTGTTAAGTTCTCCTAGCTCCTGCTGCCTCTCTAATGTGGCTCGAGGTACAGCAGTATCTCTGAAAATACAGACTTGGAGGTCCTTTTCTTCAATATATCCCCTAAGTCTCTGAAATATTTTTGTAGGATGCTCCTCCTTCCTCTAACTTTGTCATTGGTACCAATGTGTACCATGACAGCTGGGTCTTTCCCAGCCCCACCCAAGAATCTGCCCATCTGATCCGCGATATGCCAAACTCGAGTGATCATGGTCTCTGTGACAGATTGCCCTGTCTGTCCTCCTAATAATTGAGTCCTCTACCACCAGTATCTGCCTAACCCTGCCTGTATCCTTGGCCCACTCCTTACCGGAGCAGTCATTCCCCTGGCAGCTAGGGGAAGAAGCCTGCTCCAGCCGTACCACCCTAGAGCTGATATCACCAACATCATGCAACTTGGCATATTTATTGGGCTGTACCAACTCAGGACTAGCCTCTCTAAGGCTCCTCCCTCTACCCCTCCTTCTAACTGTTACCCAGATACATACATTCGGCACAATAATATTTCATCATAAATATTGGCCAAAATGTATTTCGTTATCTTTTTAGTTAAAAAAAATAACCAAAATTAGTTTATAACAAAAAATTATAATTTTTTTACATTTTTATTTTTTTTTTATATTATTATTTATGTTTTTGTTTTTACATACTGTCACCCTAGCAGTACAGTGTCACCATGGTGACACTGTACTACTTGTGGGGGGTGATGAAGATTTTTTTTTTTTTTACACTGGTTGTTTTTACACCCATAAAGGCTGCAAAAGCAATAATTTCTCCTTCTCTTTGGCTGCATTCTTGCAGCCATTGAGAACTACTGTGTAAGCTGTGATTGGTCACAGCTTGTGGCATGGTACAAGGCTGTTGTGAATAGCCTTGTACCATGTGACCTCTGTGATCATTCACATATTTCACACGTAGTAAGCAATGATGTCAGAAGTGACATCTTGCTTACTACTCTGCATGTGATCACTGATTGGCCAATCAGTGATCACATGATCTGGACCTCGCACAGAAGTCCCGTATGACGATCGGTGTGCCACGGTGTCCGGAGGTGCTACGCTGTCCCAAGGAGCGTGCACAAACAGGGGGCGGGGAGACCGTTTATAAACGGCCCCTACACTGCTCTCTTCCGGTCATTGTATATACAACAACCGGACGAGAGGTGGTTAAAAACACCAAATCACAACTACACAAAGGGTGGTATTTTTCTGATGTATTTTGCAAACCAAATATGCAATTAAAGTACAGTTATTTAAAGCTACTTTCAGGTTTCTCAACCAAAATTTCTGGTTCAAGAACGTAGAAAATCCAGTTTCCATTTTTGTTTTCAGAGATTTATTACTTTACCCATCATTTCATTCCATACCTGCAAGGTGTTTAGATACCCCCATTCAACAGCTCCTGCTTTAAAAATATGATATGTAAGCCATGGTATCAAGATAGTACTAATGCTTTATGAATACAGATTTGAGTTTTGTGTGAACTGCTCCTTAAAATTATGTTTTGTTTCATTATGAAAGAACATCTACACCACCAGCACACAATAATTTCTACATAAGGAAAGTTTGTCTTACTATGGCCCATTTGAAATGCATATACAGTATGGCAAATGCTTTACATGTCAAAATATGTATCACTTTCTTCAAGCAGTCCTGAAATTTACACAACCCTGAAAGATAGAAAGGCCAAGCTGATGACATGATATATTTTTGCTGCAAATAAAGCTAAACTCTTGGAATATATAAATGATGTAAAATAATGCCACTCTGTAATAAATAATACATCATTAAATGTATTTTTCAATGCAAGGATTGTAACTACCTGAATTTGAAGGGGTAACAGCATGGCCGGAATGTGAGAGGAAGAAGCATATTTTGCAGGCAGTTCCTCCTTAAATCTATAGCAGACCTGAAGGGAATTTTTAATTTTTAATGTTGCCCCTCAAGGATGATTAAAATGGATACTCTCCTCCAATCTGATTTTTTTTTGTTTCCCAAAGCAGTGCCCAACCGCCCATGCCATTGGTTTGACAATCCTTGCCTATTACCACATAAAATGGCCATTAATGTTTTTTAACATTCAGCTCCCATTGGCTTTGGCAATTGGCTCATCACTACTGATAACTCACTGGGATTGATTTACTAAAGACAAATAGGCTGTTCAATTTGCAAGGAAAGTTGCACATTGCAAGATAATTTTCCCTAGAGCTTAGTGAATGTCGAGAAAGTTCAGTTTGCAAAGAATAACTAATCACATGCGAGGTGAATGAAAAAAAAAAAAAAAGCATTTTTGCTTGCACATAATTGGAGGATGGATATGAGCAGAACTTTTAACTCATTCACTCAGGTTCTCAGGAAAATTCCCTTGTGCAGTGCAACTTCCCTTGCTATGTGAACAGTCTATTTTCCTTTAGGAAATTAACCCAGGAGTGGTCATTCAAGAAAGAGAAGGGGTCAGGAAACATAAGAGATATGTTTACCAACTCCCCTCACTCTTCATCCTGAACTTGAAGGTACACAGCAGAGAGGATTACAGGCAAGACAAACTG
Source organism: Staurois parvus (assembly GCF_062004578.1). Classification (NCBI taxonomy): domain Eukaryota; kingdom Metazoa; phylum Chordata; class Amphibia; order Anura; family Ranidae; genus Staurois; species Staurois parvus. The sequence continues at coordinate 9,275,705 of NW_028318515.1, forward strand.
CAGACAAATGGAAGACGGCAGGGGGGTGGCATAATTTGAATGAATGGCTATGATCAGTGCAGGGACGGACTGACAACTCATGGGGCCCCCAGGCAATAGGGGATCATGTGGTCCCTGTGCCCTTGCCCACACTCAAACCACACCCAAAAAAGCCTATGAAAGGTACCAGGGGCATCACATTGGGCCCCTTACTTACCACGGGCCCTCGCGCAGTGCCCGAGTTTCCGAATGGTCACTCCACCCCTGGATGAGCAACTTGTCAGCAGAGTCAGAAGGACCCTTTTGCTATAAGTTCATGGACTCCGAAAAGACCATGAGCTTATAACAAAAGAGAAAGCCAAGAATGTAAGGCTTACCAATCTGGCAAGCTGGAAATGTTTCTCTTTCTGACTTAAGCCTTACGTCTTGACAGCAAAGGGGTTAAGTGACTGTGACCTGTTAGAATTTCAGTTTGTTACTTGATGCTAATAAATTAACTTTCTGGAAAAAATAAATAAATTGCCAAACATGCAGTATATACAAATTGCAGCTTTTGCCAAAAGCACAACAGTGCCAAATGCTTCTCATATTTTTTCTTATAATGTATTTATGAATTGTGTATGCAGGGGGTATTTCTTTGATTTAATTAACTTTATATAATTTTCAATTCTGTCTAAACATCTGTCATTTTAGCTTAATCTTTTTATCATTTTTTTTTGTAGAATTCATGTCATTCATTTATGAAATAATTTTCCTACATGCTCAATGATTTTTACTTGCAATGCAATAATTTTCAATTAGTTTGTACAATTATTACCCTGCATGTGGCATGCAAATGATCTAAATGATTCAAGGACTTCACAAATCTTACAGAAAGACAGCTATCCAAGAATGAGACTTTATATTATATATTTATTAAAAGCAATTGTGTCACTGCATGTGGCAGCAGCTTTTTTTATTATCAATTTATTAGATAAGCATTGAGCTTTGCCATCATCTATCATGCCAGGTCCCTTACACCCTGTAGCAGTAGTAGCAGTAGAATAACAGGGGTTACGGTTATAGGACACAAGTACAACTGTACTCCTGTTCCTGGGCCTGTAGTACTTCCTATTTTCCTTCTGTTTTATCTCAGTAGTTACACAATAAAATACGATGAATAAAAGATGAATGGACTTCTTCAAAATTACTTTGTTTCAAATCTCCACATTTGGTGAGTTGGTATGGTGACCCTTTGAATGGCTTAGCCAGTCATGCGGCAAACAAAATGTATTTTAAAAAGGGTATTTTTGTAAAAACCCAACCCACATTTTTCAGCCACCGGAAGCAAAAATTAACTCCTATGTAAGCCCAAGCTATAACTTGCAGCTTACCAGTGCCAAGGACTCTTGCTGCCCCATGTGATTTTGCTGGGCTCCCGAGCAGCCAGTCACCAGGCATTATCATGAGTTACATACTTCCATTCCCGAATTTTAATGTTTTTTTCTTCACTTACTATGGCCAAACAGAATGATGTGGCACTGAACAGCAAGTGAGCATGTGCAGCTTGGAAGGACACCGAGTAATTGGACCTGTAGACTTAAAGCAAACACATATTTTATTCCCAACTCCATGCAAAAACTTTCTCTTTTTTAACTTTTAATGATGGTGAGAAGATAAGCCTTTATTGTTAGCTATTTTCCCATTTAGTAGTTCACACATTACAATTTTAGACACCATCAAACTTACAAGTAATACTCTTCACCAGAATATTTTCATCTTACAAAACAGGAGATTTACAGAACAATCACGGTCCTAGAGTAGAGATTAAGACAAGACCATGACAGTTATTTAATAACTCTCTCCCTTAAAAAATACACAGGTCCATTGTTTGTTCAATGTCTGCCCATTTGAGAGATATCCCATTGCTTCCTATGTACCAGCTAGGTGTCAGACAGGACAGGAGGTGTGAATCCTGCTCTGGTCTTGATGACATCAGGACCCTAGACCAGTGGAGTGCGGGCCTGCAGAAGCCGTATAGCAGTGAGGAGGATCAGAGGAGAAGGTAAGGATATTTCCTTTTATTGTTACCCTAAACATGGTTAAGGTGACCCTTGGAATACTGGCGCGGACCCTCTGCAAAGGATCATTTTTTATTTGCCCAAAGTTGGGCGTTAGGCGATTAAAGAGAGACAGGCAGCATTTACAACATGGAAAAAAAAGTTTGGCTGAGGTTGTATAGCAGGTTAACCAATCTTCACAGTTCCTGCCTGTCTTCTCAGTGCATCACTGTATCCCCTGAAGACCTTACAGCAAAGGCCAGATTAACAACTTGGGAGCCTATAGCAATGGAAAATCCGACACCTTGAACACCAGCTAAAAACAGATTACACCCCCAAGCCTGGCCCCTGGTGTGCTGCCTTCAAACTATTTTCTGAATCATTGCAAAACAATGTACAGAATAAAAACTGACTATTTGAAAGTAATAATTAGTCCCTAGGTTTGGAGTAAAAGGTGGATCCAAAAGCACCTCTTGGGCTCTCGCACCTGTAAACCACTTTTTTTTTGCATTTTAGCTATGAGTCTATTGATTCACAAACAACTTTGTCATTACTTTGGCTAACAAATTAATGACAACATTACTTTGGATAACAAAACAATGCCTATTTTTGTTTGATTAATCATGGCATTTAATTTACATTTATGACATGTTATAAATTAACATTGCCAATAATCACTCCAATAAATGCACTGCAAACTTCAAACTATTCTGTTTATACTGTATGTACAGTTGTGATTTTTTTCTTTAAGAAAAAAAGAAGCCCAGAGTGAAAGAAAAAGAGATGATTTAACATCAAAAAGTTAGGGCATATTGATTCCACAAGGTACAACTGCTCAGATGAAGGTAGTGCACAAGCCAGCAAAGTAGAGCCAGAGGTTATGTTATACACTGTAAGTCATTGCGATAGTACTTTGGAGTATCCATTAAACATATAATCCTTTTAGATTCCATTCCTTTTATTTATGGCTGACTCTATATTTTACCAAAGCATAAATAAGTAATTATGCAAGCACTTTATTTTGTCCCTTCTTTGGAATACTAATTCAGCATGGCCTGTAGAAACCCCTTTTGTTTTTGTAATATATTATTTATCTACAACACGTTCTGTTGAAGATAAGAACATATTTCACTAATTAAAAGTTAATAAACAAAAGTTGTAAGAATGAATGCTACGTCTCTTTTTGTGGGAAAAAGCAACAATGCACATGTAAAAGCAACTGTGCATGATTATAAAAATATACAATATAAACATACATACGTTGTCTCCTTTTCAGTCATTGAGGTCCCTGATAAAAACTAAACTCTTGTGGAAAAAAAAACACCCAAATACAGTACTTCTCCCATTCTGCTTCCTTCAAGTGAACCTGTCATATATTGTGCATAGTAAAGCAAACTGACTGAGGAAAAAAATGCATCAGAGGTTAACTTAAAGTGATACTAAAGTAGAACTATAGGCAAAACTTTTCATTTTGGAGTAAGGGAGGGTTATGTCAGTTTATTTTTTACCATCTGTGTCCCATTGGAGAGATTTACTTTTACTTTCTGTCCCATAGTCAAAACAGGAAGCGAAGAAATCTGTGCAAATTTAGAGAATTCATTGGAGACCCCCAGGTCACCAGAACTAGTGTCCCCTTTGGAAAATTTCCCCAATATTACTTTTTTGGGGACAACCCAAAATTTGGGCTTTCGTTTACTTTCACATTCAATGATAATGATAAATAGAGAGGGTAAATCTTCCTAATGGGGGCACAGACTGCAAAAAAAAACATCTCTATGTTCTTATCCATCTTTACTCTGTCCAAAGCTAAGAAAAAAAGTTTTGCTTTTAGGTATACTTTAAACTCTCTTGATTTTTTTAAAACTAGTGATTAGTGGTCACCCACCCTCCTCACCTTCAGGCGCACCCTGAAAACCCATCTCTTCAGGGAAGCCTACCCCACCGTCACCTAACAACTGATCTCCTCCACTTCTCCCACCACTCCATCCCCCACAGCCACTTCCTCCTGTACCACTTTTCCCTCCCTCCTAGATTGTAAGCTCGAAAGAGCATGGCCCTTGAACCCCTCGTGTATTGTATTGTTACTGTCTCGTCTCATGTTCTGTCCCCCTTGCTATTGTACAGCGTTGAGCAAACCCTTTGGCGCTATATAAATACTGTATAATAATAATAATAGTGATTTCACTAAAAATCAAAAAGATAGGTCTTCTCTCCCAAATAGATATGCCCTTTCATACTTTACTCAGTGCTCTGTTTATGGTCATGTTCTCCATTATAGCAACCTCTTCTGCCTGTATCCCTGTAGAGGATGATTTTCTACACAGGTGCCAGCAGAGACACCGGTGTGTACACGTTCCATCCTAACATCCATGCATGCACAGGTAGCCCAACATATAAGCAAACAGCAGCTCAAACCTCCACTCTGCCTCCACCAGAAAGTGACTGGCAGTGGCCCCTGCCACAGAAACCCCATCTTTGTTCCACCTCCCCTGAAAAGTGTTTGACAGCGACTCTAGCAAAAGTGAAGCAACCTCATCTCTGTTTACATCCCCCTGGAAATTAACTGACAATGGCTTTTGCAAAAGTGGCAACAGCCTTGCCTCTGTTCCACCACCCCCTGAAAATGAATTGAAATGAACAACTGAATATTTGAATAAAAGTGAAGGGGAATGTATGACTGCTAAATGAAGATGGGACATGTAGTCCCCTGAACACCTGTCGCATGACGCCTGAGAGCATGTTCCTAGGCCAAAGCTCTTACAATCGGTATTAGTGTGACAGTGAATGGGAAGAGGTATAACTATGTGGGGTTATGCACATTTGTGTAACAAAAGAATCATGAATTTGTTATAGGTTTATCTCATGAATTATATTCCTCTAAAGCAGTGGTCTCCAAACTGCAGCCCGGGGGCCAGATGTGGCCCTTTGCTTGCTTTTATCCGGCCCTTGGGGCATCATTTCACCCACTGATACCAACAATGGGGCATAATTCACCCACTGACACCAATGAAGTTGCACACTTCCTCCCAATGACTTCCAATGATGAAGCACAATTCCTCTCAGTGCCACAAAAGATGGGGCATTGTCTATTCCCACTGACATCAGGACCTTTTCTACTCCCAACAGCCACATTCCAGCCCCCCTAAAATCTGAAGGACAGTAAACTGGCCCTTTGTTTAGAAAGTTTGGAGACCCATGCTCTAAAGCACAGCGAGACTTTACGTGAATCTGTGTGTCAATACAATCAGCAGATCCACACAGCTGAAGTTATAAATGAATTGTGTTCCTTCCAGTAAAAGTTGAGTCTGGCTCTTCCCTCTTTCACCAGATGAGTCTCCCTATTGGTTCCTTAAAGTGTTACTAAACCCACAACAGTAAAATCAGTCTGTAAATGCAGTAAAGCATGCTTGTTATACTCACTGTGGAACCTAAGGGATTAATCCTCAGCATGTGTAAAAAGGCTGTTTGATCCTTTATTCTCTGTTCCTCCCTTTTTCAAGTGACCACCTCTTATCTCCTGAGCACATACTCAGTTTGGTATGTATTGCTAAAGAGGTTTTTTTTTTCTTGGGAGAGTGCATGTGAGTGGCACAGGGCCAATCAGCACTGTCCAGACAGAGGTCAGGGGTTCTGCATCATCCTAGAGCAGAAAGAAAACTCCTATTACAAGTTTTAGCTAGTGTTGGGCTGGACACTGATAGAAGCCACAAGACTGCTCTAACTTCTGATGAGAAAAGGTATTTACCAGTTTATATTTACTACAATAATTGCATTTCCATGTTCTGTGTACTGTGAGAGACCAGATATAGTGGATGCAGGGTCCTGGGGTTTAGTAACACTTTAAAATACAGTATATGTCCTTAGTAATTAAAGAATGCTCAGAGTTGAGCTAAGAGAGGCAAAGCTCAAGTTTTACAGTAAAGGGCAAAATTTACATAAATATTCAGCTAACTCTATCTGTAGATATATTAAGTAATTTCACATGCAGTTTAAAATTTGCGAATATATTTTTTCATTATATTGATTAGAATGATTGTAAACATATATTTTTTAAAATAACAAACATGTCATACTTATCTGCTCTGTGCAGCTCTGATTCTCCTCTTCTGGTGTCCCCCACCAGTGTTCCTGGCTCCTTTCTCCTGTTGAGTATCCCCATAGCAAGCCATTTGCTATGGGGGCATTTGTGCGGGGCTCTGTGTATCCATAGATACACACAGTGTGGCTTGGCCTCACCCCTGCTCTCTCCTCACAAGCTCAGATTGAGACCTAATGCACTAAAAGAAACCTAAAAAAAATAATTAAAGACTTAAATACTAATAACATAAATATTTTTTTCATATTTGAGGCATGTTTAGTTACAATAAAAACATAACAAATGGAATTCACACATGGCAATAATATACATGAACAAGATACAGTACCACCTACATACTGCATATCTGCAGAACTCCTAATTATGGGAAACTCTTCTCTTAGACTGATAACACCAGAATACTATGTCCACATTGGAAGATTTCTCCTCATTTCTTTGGATTTCCCATCACTTTCTGTCCCACTAATAATGGTCACCAGAACATATAGAGAGGTGATTCATCTAACTAGGGATAAAGCCAGTAATAAAAACACTAAAGGGGATTTAACATTCTTATACTCTAACCAAAGCTAAAAAAAGTTTGGGCTTTTGCTATATCTTAAAGTAGAACTCAATGTTTTTATTTTATTACTTGTCCTCAGTAGTGTAGGGTGTACTCCCCCAGATCTCCATTCACATCTTCCACATCTTCACCGACTGTGTTCTCCCCCATACACCAACAGTAACACATATCATAACTATATTGCCAAAAGTATTGGGACACCCTTCCAAATTATTGGATTCAGGTGTCCCAATCACCTCCATGGCCACAGGCGTATAAACTCAAGCACCTAGGCATGAAGACTGCTTCTACAAACATTTGTGAAAGAATGGGTCGCTCTCAGGAGCTCAGTGAATTCAAGCGTGGTACCGTGATAGGTTGCCACCTGTGCAATAAGTCCATCCGTTACATTTCCTTGCTACTATATATTCCACAGTCAACTGTTAGTGGTATTATAACAAAGTGGAAGCAACTGGGAACAACAGCTACTCAGCCATTATGTGGTAGGCACCGTAAAATGACAGAGCAGGGTCAGCACATGTTGAAGCTGTCTGCAGAGTCAACGTCATGTAGCCTTCAGATTAGTACAACAGTGCATAGAAAGCTTCATGGAATGGATTTCCATGGCTGAGCAACTGCATCCAAGACTTAAATCACCAAGTGCAGTGTAAAGTGTCGGATGCAGTGGTGTAAAGCACGCCGCCACTGAACTCTACAGCAGTGGAGACGTATTCTCTGGTGTGACGAGTCAAACTTCTCTATCTGGCAATCCCATGGATATGTCTGGGTTTGGCAGTTGCCAGAATGGTACTTTTCTGACTGCAGTGTGCCAAGTGTAAAGTCTGGTGGAGGGGGGGGATTATGGTGTGGGGTTGGGCTTGGCCCCTTAGTTCCAGTGAAGGGAACTCTTATGGCATCAGCACACCAAGACATTTTGGACAATTTCATGCTCCCAACTTTGTGGGAACATTTTGGGGATGGCCCCTTCCTGTTCTAACATGACTGCATACCACTGCACAAAGCAAGGACCATAAAGACATGAATGAGTGAGTTTGAGGTGGAGGAACTTGACTGGCCTGACCTCAACCCAACAAAACACCTTTGGAATAAATTAGAGCAGAGACTGCGAGCCTGGCCTTCTCGTCCAACATCAGTGCCTGACCTCACAAATGCACTTCTCGAAGAATGCTCAAACATTCCCATAGACACACTCCTAAACCTCATGGACAGCCTTCCCAGAAAAGTTGAAGATGTTAGAGCTGCAAAGGGTGGGCCAACTCAATATTGAAACCTACAGACTAAGATTTGGATGCCATTAAAGTTCATGTGCATTTAAAGGCAGGTGTCCCAATAGTTTTGGCAATATAGTGTATGTCTGGGACACTCCTGTAGTTGGGACATGTAGCTGATAAAGTGTTTCCTATGCACAATGCAACCACAGAGCACTGACAGATATAAAATGAAGATTAGAGAAGTCATGTATCCACTACAACTATGAATGAATTATGGTATGTGAAGGTTACAAAAGTAAAAAAAAAAATGTTTTGACATTGACCAGGAAAGGTAGGGAATGGAAAATTGGTTATCTCTGTAGCTGGAGATCAGATATAACGAACACAGAGCAATTCTAAGATTAACTTTTTATATGAATTTCTAATTGAATTTAGTTTTATCTTTTTTGTTTACAAACATGAAAATGAGAAATTTTCTAGTTTATATTATTTCTACTACCTTTGACAGGTTTACTGCTTCACACACATAATGAAATTTGATTTACTCGTTTAGAAGTGCTTAATGGCACATGCTTATTTTTAGATTGTCTTACCCAAGCTGCTGTTTAAAGCAAAACATCAATGCTATTGTGTCCAACAAAGAAGACTCACTACAATGAACACAAAGGTAGTTATCAAGACTTCATAACAGTCAAGCTTTATGCATTACAGTCTCTGGTCAAGAATGACCCTGAAGATATTTTTTAAATTGTAGTTAAAATAATAGGATTTCTTCATTGGCAGAAAACAGCAGTTAAAGCATTTTTTCATAGATGACTAGATATAATGCGCCTGATAATTATACCTCAGACAAAGATACAGTTGACAGATTGCATATTCAAAAAGTGATTCCTTGTTTGATGCTGTAGTGCAGATAAAAAGCTCTGTGAGGATGCTGTATTTTATCAAAGTTTTTCCTATAAAGAAATATGTATTTAACCAGTTTGTCATGCTGTGGAGAACAGACCTTTTATGTCTATATTGGGTTTTATTTCACAATAGAAACCCATGGGACCTGATTTCACTTCTTTGCAGAAAAATTCAAAGATGTTTTTGGAATAGAGTTTTTTGCTTAACTAGCAGATATATTCAGTATGGTCAATGTTTTCATATTGAAGAAAAGCTACTCTGGTCTAAATGTTTCTTAAAGGGTGAGTTCACCTTTATACAAAAAATAATAAATACACATTTCTTTGCAGGTACAAAAAATGTGCATTTATTATTTTTTTGTTGCAGGAGGCTGTAAACCATTGTACCAGCAATCAGCAGATTGCTGGTGCCGTGCAAGTCTCCTGCAGATCTGTCAGTGTATCTGCATGCCTATACGGGATGTATGAACAAGCAGATATACCGACAGGAAGACGCAATGAACCACCACAGTGCTCCACAGCACCATGATAGTTCATTGAGGACTAAAAGCTAACAGCAGCTAAGACTGTACAGACTTATAGTTTCTCATTCACAGAATGAAGTAAAAGAGTGATGTGGGTGGGCGGGGCCACTTTTTTCTTAATTTGACAGCTAGGGGAGGGAGAGAAATTCCCTCATTAGCTGTCAAAGTGGGGGAGCTGGGGCCGGTGTCATCATAACATGTTACACCCTGAATATGGGTGTAACATGTAACAAGTTATAAAAGGCGAACGTATCCTTTAAGAAACAATATTGCTCAAGTATAGGTACAAGTGGGGCCTGCAATCTCCTGTACTAGTGTTCAATTTAAACCCTATTTCTTTGTGAAGCTACATTGGAATTTAGGCTGCACATAGTGGCATTTTTCTAAATCAAAACTGAGCACTCCCCTGAGTGCTAATCCTGCATTTGACAGAACTTAAAACCTAATTCTACACAAAACATTTATATTTTGCCCCACTGAAGTCTATTGTATTCTACTGCAGCAGAAGAACAAGAAAGGGTCCCCCCAAAGTAAACTGTTGGAATACAGTGTACATGTATTTTGCAACAACTACTTCAGTGTTCGGTAGAGATATTTTCTTCAACCAGTAGATGGCAGCGTTTAAAAGTTATAGCTGCATCTATGACTATACTCTGTCTTCTTCCTGAATAAAGTTCCTGTTTCCTGTTAGCAGAAGAGTGGCAAATAAATACACAAGGACTGTGCACTTTCTGTTCTGCAGCTCTATACAGAATTGCAGTGGAAAAACATTGCAGTGGAAATTGGCTGGACAGGTCACAAGAACTAAGCAACTATGGAGATAAGTACTGGGGATTAGATCAGCACAGTATTAGAAAATGTCCTTATCTCCCTACCCTTTAGGGCTGTACAGTGCAGCTGATAAACTCACGTTTAGGAGCTGTTCAGCGTTTTTTTCAGCAGCCCCTGAACTCACCATAATGCTTTCCTAGGTGTTCATGTACACATCTTCGTTTTCAGTTGTTTACGGGCATTTGAGTTTACAGTTGTTTTTTTTAACACAGAAAACTTGCGTTTAGCAATCGATTTTATCAGCATTTCAAATGCAAAATGCTTGTAAATGTGGCTAAACGCGTTTATAAGCATTTGCAGTTTTTTTTTATTTTTAACTCTTCCAGTTCCCGATGCTGTCCAGAGCCTTTTTTCATCATGAAAAATGCATGCAAAGCGTTTTCAAGGTACTTAAATGGACAAAACACTGAACACAGGATGTTCCTACCAAGCTTGTCACACATTGTAATGACCAATTCACACCTCAGACCTCTCCCACCCTTGGAAACAAAAGATATGTTAGGGACCATTCACACCTCAAATTCCTCATGAAGACCCCCTGCAAGGTGGCCTTAATGACTCACTCCACCAGACACCTTTCCCACCACTGGAAACAAAATAAATGTTAATGAGCAACTCACACCTAAGCTAATCTCAGCACATACTGTTCTCTCTGCTTGTACTCTCTGTATTTCTCTGAAACAGTCTGAACTAGTTAATAATTTACCACTTTTCAGTGCATTCTAGGTATTTGGGATGTTCTCCTGTGCATATCTTTAAAAAATGCTTTTAAACGCAAACACACATAACCGCACATAAACGCATTATGCAAACGTGGCTAAACAGACGGTTTTTATCCTACGTTTTCCAGCAGTCAGTTTCTATCGTTCAGAAGTGTCCCATGTACATGGGGCCTTAATGTTTTACAGACTAAAGCAAAAGTATTTGTGTGCAGAAAGTCACCTTATCTATGCTAGCCTTCAGGTTTTACTTGATTATATTTAGGGACACACACATGTGCTGAAGTTTCTAGGCTGGTCACTACTATCAAGGCAAGTCCTTCCTGTCCCAACAAATTATATGTGGATTTGCTTAGGAGAAGTTATTTAAACAATAATGCACTGTGGACTTTGATGTCTACCCGAAGGCTTACAAGGGCCAATAAGGGTGTTTTTGGATAAACTAGCCACCTCACTATAAAAGGGTAAAGAGGGAAATAAAGTAGACATAGAGGAAAATTGATCAAGACTGGAGCAGCCAGCTAATGGAACATGTGCATGGGGACCAATCAGCTTATATCATTAATTTTGAAAGCTTAACTGAACAAACTGAAGATAGAAGCTGATTGGTTGCCACACACAGCTACTGCAGATTTTGTCTGCTCAAGTTTTGATAAATTCCCCCCCATAGTGTCAGTGCATTTGAAGCTGCTATAGGGAAAGGGTAGGGAAAACCCATACCTTGTATAGGGAAATATTAGGGACAGTTAGGAAACTATACTTAAATTCTGATTGCTAGCTCTTTGAGCAAACAACTCATTTGTGGCCTGGGAATTTGTTGGGAATGCTTTGTCTTTAATTTTAATTTGTGATTGATTTGAGGTCAGTGGTCACTTTTAAATGCCGTTCCATAAATAGCATACTTTTTGTTTTTTGGGGGGGTTTTTTGCTGCCAAGATTCTCTTTAAAAAAAACTGGATTTTGTTAATGGGGCTGTATTTTTGAATTTGAGCTGATTTGGAAGGGGGGGGTGTTATTGGTTTATATTGTATATTGATAGGGTCTTTTTAGGTTTGCGATGTTTAACCACCTCCAATCCAGGCCAATTCTGACATTTTCGTCATACATGTAAAAATCTGCAACATATCACGATTTAAAATTGCGTAGAACAACGACAAACTATGGTACCTAAAAATCTTCATGGGCGATACTTTAAAGGTCTTTACAGGCTATCAGTTTTGAGTGATGCAGAAGGCCTGGGGCTAGAAGTATTACTCTTGCTTTAACATTTGTGACTAAACTACAAGTGTGGTGTGATCACCGTTTACATATGTGTGCTGAACGTTCATATTTGTGTATGAGCACAGGGGGATGGGGGCAATTAGTATTTAAAGTGGTTAAAGCGCAACATTTTCTACTTAAAGGCCATCTGTTCTTAGAGTAGCCTCTTTGTTCAAAGCATGCCACTGTATTGTTTGAAAGGGAAACTACCTCACATTATATTACTCACATTCCCCACATCCCCTATCCCCACAGTAAAAACAAATGTCAGAAATACACTAGTTATGTCTACTATCCCTGATTAAAACTGTCCTGCAGCTGACCATTTTTATACTGCTGCATCCTCTGCAACATCTTAATTCTTGTATTAAAACCTATACCTGTCCATTTGTCTCTAGTACATTCTGTCCTAATCTCGCTCATTTAAAAAAAAAAAATCTGTTGTGTCCCATCCATGGTGTATTTTTCTGTTGTTGAACTTAACAGCATTATGTTATTGATTTTCTGAAGTATCCTGATATCTGGTGGTGGTTCCACACCACCACAACTCGTTTAACTTTGTATTTGGTTCCTCCTCCTTTTCTCCTCTCTTGTTAAATTCTAGTTAATTCAGTCCTAGCTAGGTCCTCCCTGCTTTATCCATGTTCCCTCAGTCATTGCATGGATATCACAAGGTTTCAAAGGTCCTTGTCTTCTTACACTTCAAAACACCTGGAAACATATTTTCTGTACTGCACTTATCTGAAGTAAAATTGGGATCAACTTCTGAGTCTTGCTGAAGAGTTAAGATGTCTGTGGATAGTGCAATGTCAGAAAGTGACCATACTGCCTGCACAGCACTGGATCAAAGGATGTATATAATTGCATATATCTGGTATTTAAAACAGATACTGATAGATCCCTGTTAAATGCTCCAATTACATTGCAGGAGTTGAAGAAGACAATGTCTGAATTTCCTAATCATAAAGCACCTGACACTGACAGTTTCCCAAATGCGGGGTATACAAATAATGGAGGTGTGTACTTCCTTCCCTTATTGCTTGATTTTAATGAGGCTTTTTCTAATGATAGGTTTCCTTCATCAATATATGAGGTGGCCATAATGGTATACCCAAAAAAGATAAAGACCCCCCTATATCCAGAATCATTTCCCTACTTTCTGCTGACCTTAAGATCCTTGCTAAAATACTTACCAATAAGAAAGTTATTTTGCATATTACACATACAAACCAAGAAGGCTTTACGCTTAATTTTTTCCACTGCTGTGAATAATAGACATGCCTATTTGAATATGAAAATTCCAATACATGATAATACTAACAGAGACCTTTTTGCATTAGATGCAAAAAAAGCATTTGACATCATCGAGAGGCGCTTTCTATGAACTGTTCTGGATAAGTTCCAAATCAGGTCCAATTTTCATAACTGGGTAAAACGGTTATAAACTGCCCAAAATGCCTTGGTTAAAGTTAATAGTCTGCAGTTCCCCTTCTTTGACCTTTCTAGAGGAATAAGACAGGGGTGTCTGTTTTCTCCTTTTTTTTTTGCTATTGCAATTGAACCATTGGCTTGTTTACTGCTTAATTTGATGTTACTGGGTTTACTAGAAGCATCAATGAAGAAAAAAATCGGATTGTATACAATTTCTTTCAAATACCCAATCTTCTTTACTATTTTTATGTACCATATTGGGGATTTTGGAGAATTCTATGGAATACATATTAATTGAGATAAAGCCATTTTGCTGCCTTTGGATCCATGTCCCACTCCTCTACCCACCACATTATGCACTTCTTAATCACTTTCTGTCCGCTCTATAGCAGTTTTACTGCTACAGGGCAGCATTCCTGTGCAAAATCATTTAAATAAACATCATTTTGCTGTTCCGCTACATGGAGGCACACACGCATCACTGGAGGAAATCTTCAGCTGTGAACTGTCACAGCGCAAAATCATCTACAAGCTGCGGTGAGCAGTTGCTCACCGGCACCTGCAGAAGGTTGGTCAGGAAGAAAGAACAGAGCTCTATGTTTACACAGATACAGTTCTATTGTGATAGGGGAGAGTCATGAATCCTGCCTCTCTGCAGAGCTGACAACACAATCCATCACTTCCCATAGTAAAGGAACCACCTTAGTGTACACCAAGCACATAGCTAGGCATACACTTTGATCACTCTAGATGTTAACCCCTTTCCAACCAGTGTCATTAGTACAGTGATCAGTGCATATTTTTAACATGGTTCACTGTATTAGTGTCACTCGTTTCCACAAAGTGTCAGTTAGTGTAAAAATGTCCACTGCAATATCGCAGTCCCACTATAAGTCGCTAGTATAAAAAAATTTAAGTATATGTACCATAGTTTGTAGATGCTATAGCTTTTGCGCAAACTAATCAATATACAATCATTGGGATTTTTATACCAAAAATATGTAGCAAAATACATTTTGGTCTAAATTGATAAAGAAATAAAAATTTTTATTGGTTATGTGTTATAGCAAAAGTCTTTTTTTGTTATCAACACAAAAAGTAAAAACTGCAGAGGTGATCAAATACCATCAAAAGACAGCTCTATTTGTGGGGAAAAAAGGACATCAATTTAATTTGGGACAGCATTGCATGACCATGCAATTGTCAGTTAAAGTAATGCAGTGCCGTATCACAAAAAAAATGGCCTGGTCAGGAAGGGGGTAAATCTTGTGGAGGCGAGAAGGGAAAGAGCTGGACAGAGGAAGCAGAAAGAGAGAGTGTTGCCAACTGCCAGAGAACCGGACCAGGCGCAGAGTCGGAGAGAAGAGAAGCAAGGAGGAGCCGCTGATTGCTGACCTTGCTGCCTTTGTTCAGCGAGACAGTCTGCCAGCAGGTGACCCGAGACACAGTGATTGGACAGAATGCTGCATGTGAGGCCGGAAAACCTGTGGGGGCCCCACCTGCAAAGACAGAGATAGCCAGGACCATCTGGAAGCCACCGATCGAGTGAGAGTGTCCCATACACCAGTTAAACAAGACAACATTGACATTCTCCCCATACTTGCTACTTTACCTGCACACAGTTGGGGACACTGCATTCAGTTAACACGTGTTATAGCCTAGTTCCCATAGCTGCTGCTATTGAATACATTTGCAGTACAGTTAAATCATCAGAGCTGATCTCAGTGCACACCTCCTGCAGGTTAGATCACATCAGTGATCCCCGAACCATTGGCCTATCCCCTAAAGGAACTTCTGCCACCATTGCCATTGGTCACCGCATTGCAGATTGGAGTTGCCTTTATTTCCAACAAGCCCATTTGCCAGTTTAACACTTTATTTGCCTAAAAGCTGCCCTTTTCCCAGCACATTAAAGGAGACAACACACAAGCCAGGTGTCACTTAAAGGGAAAGTCCTTGCCCTTTCTTCTACCTCCTCTTTATATCAATCTTGTCAGGAACTATCACCTACAGTCCTGTTTATTTGTGCACCAACCGGGCCCCAGAGAGCGAGTTCTCACTGCACCTAAAGGGACATTAACTACCTCCATCAAAAAGCTCTCTTATCTCAGATTTAAACCTTGCCACCAGACTCTGAGAGCCCAAAGTGAGCTAGTCTCACTGGGGTTGCGATCACTTCAGGCTGGAGACTTTGGGTTAATTTCTGAAAGCAGGCCTGCTAACATTGATTGAAATTCTGCTATACATGTTACTTCTTTGCCTAGAGTTGCTAAGAGTAATTATTGTCATTCCAAGTATCAATAATAGTTTGTATTATTTCACTAAGTTTACACTGGAGTTTAATACAAACCTCATATCAGTTTACTCTAATCGGTGTGTGAGTTTACTTTCTGGTGCCAATTTACTATGGTCATAGGAACCTTCTGGTGTCTGCAGGGGTTGGACTTTCAGAGAGCGGTCCAGAACAACAGGGAGCCCAAAAATAACTCAGCAACTCCTGAGGGGTAAGCGCTACACAATATTATAAAAGTGTGGTAGGTTTAGCGATTCCTAATCCCGGGGTATATTTTATTGCTGCCTAGTTGTTTAGCTTGCTGAGACTGTGTGGCTTGTCCTAGTTCATCCTTTAGGTTACTTTTTTTTATTCTACAGTAGGCATCCATCGTATATACTTGAAACACCTACTGGTAACAGTTCACAATCATGTGAGAACACCCCTTTCCTGATAAGTTTGTAGCTGCATCTATGACTACTTATTGAAATTTCCGCTAATTTGTAGAGCACTGTGGGAGAGGGATATAGACATTATACCAGATGATATTTTAGATGATATTCTACAAGCTTTGCAGCAGGTTTCTTCTCCCTCCTTCTCATTGATTGACTCAGATATATACAGTATATTGCAGAGGGTACACTCCTGACTTTTTGTATATTATTGTGTGAGAGATAGCTTGTGTTGTAGAAGGTGCATTCACCCTTCAGGATCCCTTATTCATCTTATGTTGTGATGTTCTAAGTTGAAAAGATATTGGGCTGCAGTTTTATTTACTTTAAATGACCAATGTTTTCAGTGAGCTTCTGATTTGCCCGTAAGAATACATTGGCTCCACTTCTGTGGATCACGATTTGGTGCTTACTATCTCTAGAGCTTTATTTACAGCTTATAGGCTAATTGCAATTAAATGGACTTCACCTCGTTCACCAACTCTTTCTGAGTGGATAATGGATCTAAACAAGCATATCTGTTATGAAAAACATTTTTATTATCCGAGAAACTCTATGCAATCTAAATGGATGGAATATATGTTTTCTTTCCTTTGTTAGGTCCCTATATGATTTAACATACAGTTGGTGTATGTGTTATGAATTTTTTTTCTTTCTTTTGTTTAGGTATTGTGTATTACTGACAGTTGCAACTGGCAACTGATTTGTCTTTTTTTTCCTCTGCCCTATGTGGCTGTTCATTTTTGTGGTTTTAAAGCATAAAGATTTTTCTTTAAATAAAATCTGAATTAAAGCAGAACAATGTTTTGCTGGCCAATTTTACACTGTTGCATCATTTGCAGTCTCTTAATTTTTCTAGAACACCTGCCTATACTCTTTATCTCTAGTACCCTGTTGCCCAACCTGCATTCCAGGTGTGGGCGGTGCAGAGCGGAGCGGACGCATCACTGCCGTCCACTGCATGCTGTAAGCCCACAGGGTTCTTGAGCAATGCCAGGCAGTGTAGGAGGGAACACACAACCTGTACACAGGGGTACCTTTACGCAAAGGCGCACGGTCATCAATGCCCAAGACTAGGCAGAGGCTGCGGTAATGTGAAAACTCTAACGTTAAGGTAGTTCAACAACTTAGAGATGAGCCCTCACTGTGTGTAATAGAAATACAGATTTTCTCTGAAAATATGTCACTACACACTGTGCCTTCCATAGTTGTTGCATTAGGAGAGAAGAGCTGAGCCTGCACCCTCTCCACTAGTCTAGTCCACTCTCCACTCAGGAAGGAGCCAAATAGCGACCCCCTTGCTACCAGAAGCCCTGTCATTTTACCAAGTACACGTAGACTGGTTGCTTTGTATCTTGAACTTGTGCTTGGTTACTCTTAGCAACAGCATTATTCTTCCTTGATTTCCTGTGTTAACCCCTTGTGAGTGGCCTGCTTCATACCCCGTATGTGCTTTACTGACCCAGAGTAATGTAATGTAGTGTATCTGCCATGTGACTCTCATGCACCCCTTTAGTGACTTCAGACCAAGCTCAGGAAACAGTTAACAAGCTTTACTAAAAGTTTTTGCAGCATAACAGGTTAAAGTGCAAACACAGTTCAGAGAGTCTCATCCCTATCTAACTATTCTGGTGTGTGGCTCCCCAGGCATGTCATTCCTGGTGAGAGTTCATTACTTGATATAAGTCCATGCTGTGGCAGGAGAATCCCAGAGAGATCCAAGGTGGCTGCTGACTGTAAAGGGTTACATCTTCTATTCCTATGTGGCTAGAGCTGGAGCAGAGCCTAGAAAGAGCAGGAATTGCAAAACTAGCATTAACCCTCCCCTAACCTGGGCAGACTAGCTAGCTAAATGACATGGTACAGTCCCCTTGTAGGCAGCTGCCTACACAGGAGCCATGTGTGGCCCTTTGGCACTTTATGTGTAGTCCACTAGGCCACTGAAGACAGTAATCTGTGTTTCCCTATTGCCCTGTTAGAGCAGTAATTTCTAGCAGCCTCATTTAATATATATCCAATCTATGAATGTCTTCTGAAGCATGTTCCCAGTCTCCATCAACTCATATTGTATGTTCATAGTCCCTGACCATCTCTTTCAGCATGTCTGCAGTCGCTGAGCATCTCTTGTATCATGTTGTCTTCAGTCTCTGACCATCTCTTGTTTCCTGTCCGCAGGGTCTGACCATCTTTTGAATCCTGTCTGCAATCTGTCTGCAATCTCTGACCATCTCCTGCATTATGTCCAGAGTCTTTGACCATCTCTTGTATTATGTCTGCAGTCTCTGACGTATCACGTTTGCATAAAGTATTCAATGAAGCATGTAGATACACAGATGTCTTCCAAGTCACACCTGAAATCGCACTGATATCCAACATTGAAATCATGCGAATTCAAGTGAAGTCGCACGATTTCAAAGTAGGATATGGTGTGACCGAAGACTTAGTGTTTTGTGACAGCAATATTGACCACAGAGGACTTCTGGAATTTCATCAACTGATTTATTTAAGAGGGCTGTGAGAGCAATCTTGGGGATATTAATTATTAATGCTGACAGAATGTATCACAATGTGTATTCATGTCCATAAATGCCTAATTGTAAGGCAGGGCCACTAGATGTGGCCCATAGTGCCCTCTGGCCATACCCTCTGAAACATGTGTCAGGATAGGTTTTCGGTGCCTGTCAAGAAAAAGATACCATGTTAAATATTTCCCAGAGGTCCATTTGTTCTAATCCTCCTCACTGATCCCCAAGAGCAAGTCTGCCTCTTAACCTATGAAGTAGCTTGGTAAAGATAGCAAAGAATAGTTGGTATAGTGTTGATATAGTGCTGAAATGTCACCCATCTGTTTCCAAAGACAGTTCTTGTGGTAATATGGCTGTCTCCTTTTCTTAAAGTATTTAGTGCAAAATTTAATGTACAAAAAAAAAAGAGTTCAGAGGGAGGTATTTTGAGCTGTTAAAAACGTGATCTGGCCTTGGGCTTTATCTATCCACCATTAAAACTGCTGAGGTTGCAAATGGTGGAACTGCTGGGTTGTTAAACACTGGAGTCACAGTAGTTTGTGGGGATTTAGGTGCTACTGATTTTCAGAAAGTGCCCAACAAACGCAATGAATGGGATAGCAGGGACATAGAACTGCTCAACAGTTTTCAAAGCGTATGTACATGAAGAGGTCTATGACCATCATTGTTTATCCAGTCTGGTCTATAAGAACTGGAAAGCATTTGTAACAATTGAGTTAATTGGCCCATAATATTTCTGGAGGTTCAGGACCCCGAGACCATGCAATGATTTGGGAGCATCAGCGTGCAAACCTGTACCCCCTGGAACACCTAATGTATTTTAGGTGGTATTTTAAATTAGTACAAAACTTTAACTAATATGATCATCTTAATCAAGGCAATTCTGTCCATACACAAAAGGGAGGTAGTTGACCACATATCTATCTGTCAGGGAAGACGCATACATGTGCGCAGGTGCATGTATCCTGGAAGCCCTGTTCTTGGCTGTGTAGTGTGTGAGTAAGCGTGCACACACACATGCACAAATGCACATTGGCACAAGGCGGGCTATTTAAACTGCACTAGTTCCCTGTATCAGTGCCATCCTTCTCAACCGTCCCCCCTCTTTCCCTTTCCAACCCCCCTCCCCTTTCCCTCCCTTATTTTCTCTCCCGCCCCCCCCCCCCCCCCCCCCTCTGTTCCCTTCCCCTCTCCCTCCATCCTCTTCCCACTCCTTCCTCCCTTTTCCCCCCCCCTCCTCCCCCCTCCTTTTTTTATGCCCTGTATGATGTCCCTGATAAGGACAAAAGAGCTTTTTACGTGTTCTACTTTTTTTTTCCATTTACATTCCTTCAATCCTTATTATTTTATTAAATTGCAATAAAGAATGTACTGTATTTATCTGGAAAATGTTTTTTCTTTTCTTTATTTTCTTATTATTTTATTTTTCATTACATCTTATAATTATTTATCTTTAGTATCATTTCTATATTTCTTTTTAGCATTATCATTTTTCCCTTAGTATACATTTTCCTTTTTTCTTTATCTTTTTTTTTTTTAATCTGCAATAAGTATTCTCAACTTTTCACAAGAACACACACACACCTCTTTCCCTTTCACGGCTAATGATGCAAATAATTCTCTGGCTCCCAATATTCTCACTGCCTCTTTGATCAAGCCCCTGGTGGGCGGGGCAAAATGTGTCAGAGGGCATGGCTGGAGCAGCGGCTAAGGCCATCCCATACATTTGACTCCTGGGGTCGGTTGAGTGGTGTCCATTTCCTTATTGAAGTGCTGTTTGGTCTATTACGTTCCTGAAGCACCTGTGCACCTGTTACTGTATTATTTTCCTGTTGTCGACCCGATTTGCTCCTGACTCTGCCTGAACTGAAACCTGTCTTGCCTCTTGACTAGGCTTCTGCTTTATTCTTCTGATCATCTGTTCTGCTGTTACCGGCCCCAGCCTTGACTCCCAACTACTCTTCTGCCTACTGTCTCTGTCTTATCTGCTGTCTAGTTTCTGTCCTGAACTGTATAACCTTGCCTTGGTTCTTCTTCCTTCACCTGAACCAGTTGAGCTGTGAAGGACACCAGTTCCTGTCCTAGTTCCAGCATTCACCAGCCATCTGCTCCTGCGTACCCTAACGCACATCAGCATCTGCCAGCACAAGACTTACCAGGCACCCGTGCTACTCTGTGCTCTGGCATTCCCTGTCACTTTACCAGGGCTTCTGAGCCAAAACTGTAAGAGAGGCCTACCTCTACACTTCAGGCTCCATCACCATGCTTTATGAAGTCTAGCTATATTTGAGGTGAGCTAAAACCCCAGGCACGGTATTGAGATTGCCAAAACAGGGAACCAAACCTTGTTCTTTTGAAAAACAATAGCATTACTGGCTGAACCACCAGGTGAAAATAAAAGGAGGAAAGCCTAAAAAAATTAATGTAGCCACCACATCCAAGAACTGGTAAGCTGCAATACAACAAAATGCTTGCTATTAGGTTTATTACCACATTAATGTTTAGTAATTTGTCAGCGTTGACCTGAAGCCCCTATATATTGCTGAATTTCTTGAGGTTTTTGAACAGGATGGGCATAGTGATGAGATATGGGGAAGTGATGAAGAGGAGTATATCCTCTGCAAAATTTCTATTTCGATAGTATGGAAGAACTATGGCCATGAAACACTACTGAAGGCTTTCTGAAGATCAAGTAATAGCAGCATTCCTTTCCATCATAGAGATGTTTGCTCTAATAGAGTTCATATATAAGAAGGGGGATTGTTGAAGTGTGTTAAATTATTTAACCAGATGAGGTAACAGTTGTTGAGCAAATGCCTTATAATATAGTGCAGTAAAGCCATCTGGGCCTAGGGCCTTGGAAGACTTAAAGTGTATGTTACCCTAAATACTTCTTTTTTTTTTCTATGTGTGGTTTTACTTATGTGTATTTTATTAATCATAGTCTCTATGACTTTCATGTACTTCTTCCATCTGAAAGTCATACAACATCAAGGCAAAAGGCATATAACATCAGTATAAGTGATCCCCTGATGAATTCATGTGACCTGTGGCAAAAAGCATAGGAGAGGGATTGGATAACATCATGATGCTGCACATTGGTAACTGTATACTAAACATGGAACTGTGGCAAGAGCTTTGTGTCACTTATACCAATGTTATATGCCTATTACTTTGTGCAGTGGAGCACCTTGTGAATGTGAGTGCAATTGTATACGCTGAGAAGGAGGAATAAACCTTTTTAAACATAAAGCTTACATATAAGCTTTATCTGAAGAGTGCGAGTTGAAAACTGGAAAGTGCTCTTAAAGATATAGTGTGCTAATCTGGAGGAGGTTGCTCTTGGAAGTGCATTCAAAGGAGACAATGCCATCACAGGGAATTCTGGATTGAAAGCAGAAAAAATATAAAATAGTCCATTCTAAAGGTCAAAACAAGCTACATAATTTGTAAGGTCATTAAAACTAGGAGAGAGTACAACTGGTGGAGTTAACATATTGTATATGTACAGGCACGTTAGGTGATTTATGAAGCACAAAAAGTACGGTTTAGTTTGGCATATGGGTATAGCACTGCACCATATTTTATATATATATGTTGGTTTACGCACTTATGAGAAGGTGTAACCCTTAGTTCATACTATTGTGGGTCATGCGGCCCACGCTTGCTTGGGCACAGCAGTCCATTAATTTCCCACAGGAAAAAGGTGAATGCACCTTTTAAAAAAAACATGACTGCAAGGAAACCACATGGTCTTCTTGACCATGCAGTTTCCCTGAAGTTCCCACACCCACAAATGCTCTGCGGCCTGAGATGCGTGGTGGTGCCATTCAGAATGAATGGCAGCCCCATGCGTCCCGCAAGAGCTGCCAAATTTGGCCGTGGGTGGTTGCGTGTATGGGAACAGGTTTGATTCCTGCACCTGCAACCTGCGGGCAAGTGCAAACCTAGGCTAAAGCTAGTAGAGGCTGTGTAAGTTTTTGAGTTATTTATTTTCACATAGCTGCTCACAAGTCACATATTCGTATAAGTGCAAAAAGGTATGCTGATTTTTCCAGAAATCTTGAAAGCTGATGCCTTCCTATGCTGTCTGGATGTGCACAAAGGAGGAGATATAGTATGTTGAGGAGGAAAAAGGAGATAAGGAGAAGGCTGTGCAGTTTGTAATTCATCAGAAATGAAGTAGGCAGGGCTGACTCCAGTACTTAGGAATTCAGTACTGCTAAGAAATGTAGAAATGTGCATGTATTGCAGATATGTACTAAATACCATTTTTTAATTATTTTGCTAACATATAATTTAATTACTTGTTTGCAAGGGATCCCAGTTCATTTACATAAAAGCTGAATGGGCTCCCTGGCTTTAGCATGTTGGCAATTTTTTGTGGAAGGTATTAGCATACTACTGCATTTCTTTTCACTTGTTGCCTTTGTTGCTCATTAAATCATCCTTTTATGGCTTCACCCACAAGGAAAGAGTCTTTTACATTACTAAGAATATATCTTCTTTTGCCCTAGAAGGGAAAAAGCAACCTTATTCCTGGAGGGAGAATTATGGTGATTGGACCTTGACATTGACCAAGAAAGTACACTAATCTTAGCACATGTAATCACATCATGTGTGAAGTGCTGCAAAAATAGCTTACTCTGAATCTGGTCTGACAAGCGATTTACAGTAGAACATCCTTTTTGATGTACATCTTTGGGAATACCTATGACAGGGATGATGCATTACAGCAAAGCAGACAGAGCTACAAAACAGGTTCATTTTTTTCTACCCAGAGTAGCCTATTGCTTTATGTGAGCACAGATACATGTAGAAGATAAAGCATGATAAATGTGTTAAGGATGTCACCCTTTTACAAATATATTTCTTTTGTGCTGTGTAATTCTAAGAGGGAAATCCATTACAGCACCTAAAAATGCTGACCGGTTAATGAATCAGACGCATAATATGATGAGATCTCAGGCAGTATTGACTTATGTACAGCTTTAGTGAATTTGTCAAAAAATAAATAAAAATGTGATTTAAAGGAAGAAGTATTTTTTCCCAAGCTGCTCATGTATCAGTGGACAAAGTATAGAAAGTTAGAGAATAGGAAGCAAGACAATAAAAGGAAAAAGACACATGCCAATTCATGAAATATTGTAAGCATCTTTGTTGGAAGTAAAAAAAAAAATCAATAGATGGAGATGAACACAAAAAAGATTATTGAAATTAGCATCAGCATTCTTCGCAATTCCACACAAAGCAGGAGATGGGCAAACAATTACCATTTGGTTTTAGCGCCTTTATACACAGTCATTTAGAATGTAGTGCTATTACATTTTGCAGTAAGAATTGATTCCTGCTAAAGCATTAGTTTAAGCTGCAGTTTACAGAACAAATAGCTCATTAACATGGTTCTGTCATTTGTTGGTTTTCCATTTAAAGGGGGACTACTGTCCAGATTAAAAGCACCACTAAAAGTATACCTGTAATGAGAGAAATATTTTTGTTACCTTTGTTGACCTGCTTCTGAAAATGCTAGTTACATACATCTCCTGCTGCAATATTCCTAACATGCATGCAACATGTGAAAGCAGACTGAAGTCAGAACTCTGGATTTGCATATACCCTGTCCAAGCTGGTATAAAATGAGAATCCTGGCTGAAATCAGGGACCAAATTTGGTCACTGACATAATCCAGAATTCCCAGCCATCAATTTATATTACTGCATCCGAGAATCTGTCATTTAATGACAGGAGTGATGATTGTACACATTGGTGGGCAACAGGTCATCGTGATTGACACAGGATTTACATTGCTAGATGCCAAGAATGACATGGATTATATTACTGGATGCCATGACTGATGTGAAAGTACTGCTGGTGACATTATTAATTGTATTTTAAAAGCTGATGTGTTTGCATTTTATTTTAATAAAATGACTTGTTTATTCAGTGTGTGTTTATTTACCCTTTTTTTTCTTTTTTTTAATGATAATGGGTATGGGATAATAATGTGTCCCTGAACTCCTTCCCCTGGGAGGAGAAAGATATCTGGTCTGGTTGCAATATTAGAGAAATCCCACACTTTCTTTTTTTCAGTGAAGCTGTCCTTCTCACAGATGCAAAACTGTTCTGCTCCTATGTTTTCAAACTCTCTGAAACTAAAGAATATGTAAACCCAACATTTCATATTCCTGATACACTATATTGCCAAAAGTATTGGGACAGTCCTCCAAATCATTGGATTCAGGTGTTTCAATCACCTCTATGGCCACAGGTGTATAACATCAAGCACTTAGGCATATAGACTGCTTCTACAAACATTTGTGAAAGAATGGGTCGCTCTCAGGAGCTCAGTGAATTCAAGCGTGGTACCGTGATAGGTTGCCACCTGTGTAATAAGTCTATCCGTGAAATTTCCTTGCTGCTAATATTCCACGGTCAACTGTTAGTGGTATTATAACAAAGTGGAAGCAACTGAGAACAACAGCAACTCAGCCACCAAGTGGTAGACCATGTAAAATGGCAGAGCGGGGTCAGCGCATGCTGAAGTGCATGGTGTGCAGTAGTCGCCAACTGTCTGCAGAGTCAATAGCTAAAGACCTCCAAACTTCGTGTGGCCTTTAGATTAGCACAACAACAGTGTGTAAAGAGCTTCATGGAATGGGTTTCCATGGCCGAGCAGCTGCATCCAAGCCTTACATCACCAAATGCAATGCAAATCGTCAGATGCAGTGGTGTAAAGAACGCTGCCACGGGACTCTAGAGTAGTGGAGACATGTTCACACTGCTCTGTCTGGCAATCTGATAGATATGTCTGGGTTTGGCAGTTGCCAGGAGAACAGTACTTGCCTGACTGAAAGTGTAAAGTTTGGTGGAGGGGGGATTATGGTGTGGGGTTGTTTTTCAGGGGTTAGGCTTGGCCCCCTGGTTCCATTGAAGGAAACTCTTAAGGCATCAGCATACCAAGACATTTTGGGCAATTTCATGCTCCCAACTTTGTGGACATAGTTTGGGGATGGCCTATTCCTGTTCCAACATGACTGCGCTCCAGTGCACAAAGCATGGTCCATAAAGAAATGGATAAGCAAGTTTGGGGTGGAGGAACTTGACTGGCCTGCACAGAGTCCTGACCTCAACCTGATAGAACACCTTTGGGATGAATTACAGCGGAGACTTTGAGCCAGGCCTTCTCGTCTGACATCAGTGCCTGACCTGACAAATACAGCACAGCAGAGAAATTCAAAGCAGCATGTTTCCCTAGTAAAACACACAAATCACATAATGTAAAACACAGCACAGCACACAGTTAACCCTTTGATTGCCCCAGATGTTAAACCCTTCCTGCCCAGTGTCATCAGTACAGTGTCAGTGCTTTTTATTAGCACTGATCACTGTATTAGTGTCACTGGGGATGTCAGTGGCAGTTAGTCAGTTCCCATCCAGTGTCTGAATGCCCACTGCAGTCCTATTATAATTTGCTGATCGCTGTCATTACTAGTATAAAAAAAATATAAAAATTCCAGTATATATACTGCCATTTGTAGACGCTATAACTTTCATGTAAACCAATTTATTAACACGTATTGGAATTTTTTTTTTAGCAAAGACATGTAGCAGAATACATTGTAGCCTAAATGTATGACGAAATTAAATTTATTTATTTTTTACTGAATGTTTTATAGCAACAAATATTCAAATATATTCAAATAGTCAAAAATAGTGGGTTTTTTTTTTTTTCAAAATTGTCAGTCTTTTTTAGGTTATAGCGCAAAAAATAAAAACCGCAGAGGTGACCAAATACCACTGAACGAAAGGTCTATTTGTGGGGAAAAAGGTCATAAATTTTATTTATGTATAGCATTGCATGACCGCGCAATTTTCAAATAAAGTAACGCGGTGACGTATCGCAAAAAATGGCATGGTCAGCAAGGGGGGTAAATCCTCTGGAGGGCAAGTGGTTAATGTACTCTGTTTATGTAAATTCAGATCTAATACTACTGTGAGAATGTTCTGCCAAGTAGTATACATTCCTCTGAGTCTTCATAAATAATGAATTTGCACAAAAGATTGAAGGTTTTTATGGACAGGACAGCAGCTCAAACAGACAGAAGTGTAGAAGTGACTGCTTAATTCAACCATAAAATAGAATTCCAGAAAATCAGACCTTTTTTAATAATAACAAAATAAAAGGCAACTAAGGGGTCGATTGCCCAAGGAGCCAGCAGTCAGAATTAAAGCACAGTTTCCTAACTGACCCCTATCATTTCCTTTTCCTCTGCAATTTGTCAGCTTTCTCTATCCTCTCCCTGCAACAACTTCATATGCACTGACATTATAGACTGCTCTGTGCCCCCCCCCCCCATTTTATAGTGAGAAGGCTGACACAAACCCCACATGTTGGTCTTTCTAAGCCAGCTGAACTAAGTGCAAAGGCCTTTGCAGTAAATTATGGTTACAACAAATTCAGCCAGATAAATTCACCATAAATTTGCCAGGGCCTTGAATCTCAAGCATACAGGATATAGGATAGAAGTAGCACACATATGTAACGTCATACCCCCACATATTTATACGTTTATTTTTGTATTTTGCCTGGGATTCTCCTTTACCAAAGTAGAATTCTTCATCTTTGTGGCAAAAGTTAATACTGTAAGGGATTTGGGCAGGCATGCACCAGCAGCAGACTATTTGTTAGTAAGAACAGATCCCAGGAGCCAGTGTTAAAGTACTGTAGGCACAGTTTTTATGCTGTCCAAATATTTCCAGTTTTCCAAAAGCAACACTAAAAAACTTGAGGGAATTTTCTCATGATGCAAGACAGATAATCCTTTCTGACACAATCCCTTTACAGAATTGTTTTTGCTGTGCCTTTGATCTCATAGACTGCCTCCAAAGATGATGTGAAAATGTTACAAAGGACCTGTAGTCCTGCACTGTTTCCCCAATGTCCTCAGTGGCAAAAACAGTTCACATATTAGTTCAAAAATTCTAGCCACTAAATAGGACTGGAAAGAGCATAAGTGAGCTTATTGAAACACAATGGATACTGCCTGTACAACCATAACAGAACTTCAGACAAACTAGTTTTCTGGCTTTACGTAGAGTGTGGAAGATTTAAACTCCCCTTTTTAACAAAAATTAATAAATGCACACTTTTTGCAGGTAAAAAAATGTGCATTTGCTATATTTTGTTTTAGGAGCCTAGATAGCATTGAACCAGCGATCAGCAGATCACTGGTGCCATGCAGGTCTCCTGCAGACTGTCAGTGTAATCTGTCTGCTTGTACATCATATGAGCAGGCAGTGCTCAGTGCCACCATTAACACAGTGCTCAACAACGCAATGGTAGTTCATTGAGAACTACAAGCTAACAGCTACAAAGGCTGTTGGGACTTGAAGTTTCCCATTCACAAAACTCTGTGAATGAAGACGCGGCTGGGCATGCAGAGTTCCGCATAGCCTTTTTTTTTAAAATTGTGACAGCTATTGGGGGGATCTCCTTCTAGCTGTCACATTGGGGGATCGTGGGGTGCAGGGGCTGGTCCTACAGTAACATGCTGTACCCTGAATATGCGTGTAACATGTTACAAAAGGCGACAGTTTCCTTTAACCGATTCCGCTCCGCCCTATAGCAGAAATACTGTTACAGGGCGCCATTCTTGGCCTCGACTGTCAATCACCAGGCCCCGGTCGGTGATTACTCACTGGCACCCGGTGATTGCCGAGTATGTCCGATGGGGGAGAGACCTGTGTGTAACCAACACAGATCTCTCCCCTGTCCCCTGTCAGCTTCTGCACACTGCTTTGTATGGCTCTGCATAGCAGAGCCATACAAAACAGTATACTTACAGTGGAAATCACTCTCACAACATGTGAAACAGCACACAGTTAACCCTTTGATTGCCCCACATGTTAACTCCTTTCTGCCCAGTGCCATTAGTACAGCGCCAGTGCTTTTTATTAGCACAGATCACTGTATTGGTGTCACTGGGGATGTCAGTGACACCAAGTCAGTTCCCCCCCCCAGTGTCAGAATGCCCACTGTAGTCCCGCTATAAGTCGCTGATCGGCGCCATTACTAGTAAAAAAAAAAATTCCAGTACCTATACCGCCATTTGTAAATGCTGTGACACGTAAAGCAATTAATTTACACGTATTGGGATTTTTTTTAGCAAAGAGGTGTAACAGAATACATTTTGACCTAAATTTATGACAAAATTAGATTTTTTAATTTTTTCTACTGAATATATTTTATAGCAAAAAGTCAAAACATTTTTTTTTCCTCAAAATTGTTGGTATTTTTTTGTTTATAGAGCAAAAAATAAAAAATGCAGAGGCAATCAAATACCACAGAAAGAAAGCTCTATTTGTGGGAGAAAAAGGACGTAATGTTAATTTGGGTGCAGCATTGCATGACCGCGCAATTGCCAGTTAAAGTAACGCAGCACCGTATCACAAAAAATTGCCTGGTCAGGAAAGGAGGTAAATCCTCTGGAGTGCAAGTGGTTAAATATCCATTAGACTATTCCTTTTGTTTATGTCCCCAATAGGAACATACCTTTTCACCTTCTATTTAGGTGATATAACATAGGAAAATTAAAGCAGAAAAAAAACACCAACAGGTCTATCAAATCTGCCTTTTTTTTGTACGTTTTTGGATTGTTTTGTTTTGTTTTGATTTTTTGTTAAATTTTATCTGATCTATGTTTGAAGCCACTTGCTATAATTTTGTCACTGCTTGTCTAGCTTTAAAATCCAGCTTCGAGGACTGGTACCATATTATGAACATGTTCTTCAGAAATGTAAACAGCTATGTCATATGAAACTATATTTTGAATAGCTTAACATGTGGAGCGGTTCTAAGATATTACATGGCTCTCGATGTTTGGAACCGCACTTAGTTGCTGAACAAATTTTATAGCAAGCCTGAATTGGGGTCACTACAAAGACTGTCACTGCTATGTCCTCTTTCTGAAAAAGCTGTTTACCTGACTGTCAAGCTGATTCATTGACTTCCGTACATTTTTGTCATTGACCCAGGACAAGCGTGCAGAACAGAAGTTCTAATTATTCCAGTTCTGTGACTTTAAAAATGTTGCGGAGAAAGCCAGGAAAATACTGTAGCATTATTATTATTATTATTATACAGTATTTATAAAGCGCCAATAGTTCACTCAGCGCTGTACATTACAAAGGGGGACAGAACATGTGACAGAACAATACCAATACAATGCAAAACATGAGGGGATCGAGGGCCCTGCTCTTTCGAGCTTACAATCTAGAAGGGGTGGGATAGTGGTACAGGAGGAGATAGCTATGGGGGATGGAGTGGTAGGAAGAGTGGAGGAGGTCAGCAAGTTAGCAAGGGGTGAGGTAGGCTTCCCTGAAGAGATGGGTTTTCAGGGTGCGCCTAAAGGAGAGGAGAGTAGGTGATAATCTGATGGGTTGGGGCAGGGAGTTCCAGAGGATGGGTGACACCCTGGAGAAGTCCTGGAGGCGGGCATGGGAGGAGGAGACCAGGGAACTAGAGAGAAGGAGGTCTTGTGAGGAGCGGAGTGTGCGTGCTGGGCGGTACTTGGATATTAGGTCAGTGATGTAGTTCGGGGCAGTATGGTGGACAGCTTTGTACGTCAGTGTTAGGATTTTAAATTTGATCCGTTGCGCAATCGGAAGCCAGTGGAGGGATTGGCAGAGGGGGGTGGCGGAAATGGAGCGGTTGGAAAGGTGAATGAGTCTGGCAGCCGTATTCAGGATCAACTGAAGCGGGGATAGCCAGCGGCGAGGCAGGCCAGTGAGGAGGGAGTTGCAGTAGTCGAGTCGTGATATGATGAGGGAGTGGATGAGCTGTTTAGTGGTTTCTGGGGTTAGGAACGTGCGGATTTTGGCGATGTTGCGGAGGTGGAGTCTGCACGAGTTTGTTAAAGATTGGACTTGGGGCTGGAAGGATAGGTTGGAGTCCAGAATGACACCAAGTACTCTGGCCTGCAGAGCGGGTTTGATATTGACGTTGTTGGATGTGATGTAGAAGTCAATGGGGGGTGGGGTTCGGGCTGGGGGGAAGACAAGGAGCTCGGTTTTGGAGAGATTCAGTTTAAGGAAGTGGAGCGACATCCAATCTGATATGTCGCTCAGTAGGTGTGTGATTTGGGCAGAGACCGAAGGGGTGAGGTGGGGGGTTGAGAGATAGATTTGTGTGTCGTCGGCATAGAGGTAGCATGACCTGCAAGATCAGCGATGGCAGCATTCTGACTGTACAACGTCAAGTCTACATGGCATGTTCATGTTATATCGAATAAAAATGAACATCAGGTCATAAAAAATGATTTCCTTTTAGCTGTTAACTATTAACTTGATTTTTATTGTTTTATATCTGTATATCATGGCAGCTGATACACACACACACACACACACACAACGCACAAGCTTACAAGTTGATCATTCTTGGATCTCTTTGTAAGTCTTCATATAGCAGGTGCTTCCAGCAGACAGCAGAGATCTATCTCCCAAGTGTAATCATATTAGGTGTACATGGCCGTGCTTGGTGAATGATTTAAAACTAATTGCATCTGAAGGAATTTGATTAACTTTACTCAATCCTTTCTTTATTCAATAACAATATTCTTTATTCAATAAAGATTCATTTATTAATAGCCAGGGTCCACTTCTAACTGTGTAGTCACTGGAATAGTTGAACTAACAAGATAGAACACATAGGTACTCAGGACCTTTTTGCACATGAAAATATATCTGCTGATTGTATAACATAAATGCTGCACTCAGCTTTGTGTTTTTAAAAGATGGAACTCTTAGGCTCCATGTACACGGGATGTTTGGAAAACACTTCTGATGGAAACTGACTGCTGGAAACCACAGGATAAAAAATGCCCGATTAGCGTGTTTGAATACTGTGTTCATGAGCGTTTGCGTTTAGAAGCGTTTTTTTAAGATAACCTCAGGAGACATTCCAAAATGCCCAGAATGCACTGAAAAACAGTAAAAAATTAACTATTTAAGACATTGTGAGAGAAAGAGAGAGCAGAAGCAGAGAGAGCAGTATGTGTTGAGGTTACCTGTCTTTTCTGGTTGTATTCACTATGGATCCCATCATGCAGCACGTTATACCATTTTTTCCATCACGCAAAACCTGGAACTGACTGAGCTGGTGTGCTAGGTCCATTTGAATACATGGAAAATGCTTTGCATGCATTTCTGATGATGAAAAAAGGCTCGGGACAGCATTTGGATATGGAACAGTTAAAAAATGCTTCTAAATGCAAACCTGCAAATGCTTCTAAATGCGGTTAGCCGTGTTTACACGCGTTTAAAAGCGTTTGGCATTGGAAATGCTGATAAAATCTACTCCTGAACATAAGTTTGGTGCGTTAAAAAAAAAACGACTGTAAACTCAACTATCTGTAAATGAATGTCAAGGACATAGTGTACATGGACACATAGGAAAACATTAGGGAGAGTTCAGGGGCTGCTGGAAAAAAACGCTGTACAGCTCCTGAAAGTCAGTTTATCAGCTGAAGTGTACATGAACCCTTATAATAGTGTTGAAAAATAATGGAGCTGGAGATAGGAGGTGGGTTGGGTCCCCACAATTTGATCGCAATCTGGCACAGGTATAGAATAGGAAAAAGACAAAAGACGGAAGGGAGAGGACTCTCTCTTAGGCTTGCAATATGGCTGCAATCTTTAAGATATCTGTACCTTGCATGTCAGCTCTGTTTTGTAATATGGTATTCTGTTCCTTTTCAATAAGAAGATGCCACTTTAAATTCAAGCAGCTCCTCTGACACAATATGTAAAAAATGTTGTGAATTGCAGGTACGGGTCTGCAGAAACAGAAAAGGATAAAACAGCTCTGCAGCATTTTAAGACAATTGACAGTTGATTGGTGAAAATATAAACCTAGTGTGGTCTACTCTAGAATGTACAGAAACTAACATGACAGCTAGAGATGTTTTATTCACAAGGACTGTAGGGTGATGTACATACGATATAGGACTTCACTAGAAAAATCTTGCAACAGGAGCAGTTTAATACACGGGGTTTTTTTGGCAAGCTTTTTTTGTGTCAAATCTTTCGAGAACCCACAACAGAAACTTCTGTTTTTTGCAAAATTCACTTACAAAAAGGAGGTTTCCTCCTTCCCCCTGCCTCTATTGTAGGCTCTTTTTTTTGTAGGGAGCAGGTACCTACCTATAGCTGGCAGGTATCCATTCTCACTTATGCTTGGCCCGCCAAAGCTGACTTCTAATTTTTTGTACGTTCCTCTTTAAAGTTGAAGTTTAGATATGGATTTTTTTGCAAAGTAATAGGATAATTTAATCAAAAAAAGTCCTTACAGGTGTAAGT
This sequence comes from Staurois parvus, assembly GCF_062004578.1. Lineage (NCBI taxonomy): Eukaryota > Metazoa > Chordata > Amphibia > Anura > Ranidae > Staurois > Staurois parvus. Next base: position 9,308,869 of record NW_028318515.1, read on the forward strand.
CATGAACATATGTAGTGACAAAAAAAATGCTTAAATTCTGTAAATATCTCCAGTGCTTGTGATTTTCAGTTCCACTCAACTCATCTTCTTGTGAAAAACACATTCACCAGATGTAACATATACTGAATCCCCATCTTGCTTAGTCACAATAAAGTAAAAACTATATATATATATATATATATATATATATATATATAAATCAAGTTAAAAGTGAATATGCATAAATATTGTACATCCCTTAGTGTGATACTGCATTACTACCCCTAAAAAAAAATCTAAACAGAGAATAAATCACAATCCTCAAAGCAGCACTTCACCTCAGTAAGGATGTGATTAAATACTGACATATTGCAACAATAAAAAAACTTATACAATGCTCGCAACTAAGTATCAAACAATGTATATATAAAATAGTCTGACTACTTACAAAGAAATGAAGGGTCTATAATTTCTATCCTAGGTGTATTTTAAATGATAAAAACTGGGTATCAACCAAAAATCCAGAAAAAAACAACACATGATACAAATGTTACAAGTTGAGTTGCAGTTCAATAAGTAAAGTAAGTATTTAATCCCCAAGCAAAACATGATTTAGTGCTTGGTGGAGAAACCCTTATTGGCAAGCACAGAGGTAAGACGTTTCTTGTAGTTGGCTACCAGGTTTGCACACATCACTCTTCTTTATAGATCTTTTCTAAATCCTTAAGGTTTCTTGTCTGTCATTTGGCAACTTGAAGTTTCAGCTCCCTCCATGAATTTTCTATAGGATTAAGATCTGGAGACTAGCTAGGCCACTCCATGACCACTCCATGTGCTTCTTCTTGAGCCCCTCCATTGTTGCCTTGGCAGTATGTTTTTCTGGAAGACCCATCCATGACCCATCTTCAGTTTTCTGGCGAAGGAAAGAAGGTTCTCATCCAAGATTTTACAATACATGGCCCCATCCATTGGCCCTTTAATGGGGCAAAGGCAGCCTGTACCTTTAGTAGCAGAGAAACAGCCCGAAAGCGTAATGCTTCCACCTCCGTGCTTGACTGTACGGATGGTGTTCTTAGGGTCATAGTCAGCATTTTCCTTCCTCCAAACACGGTGAGTCGAGTTAATGCCAAAGAGTTCAATGTTGGTCTCATCTGATCACAGCACTTTCTCCTTTTCTGAATCATTTATATTTTCATTGGCAAAATTCAGACGGGCCTGTACATATGCATTTTTGAGGAGAGGGACCTTGCAGGCGCTGCAGGGTTTCAATCAATGGCAACGTATTGTGTTATCAATGGTTTTTGTAGTGACTGTGGTCAAAACTGCCTTGAGATCATTCACAAGTTCTTCCCGTGTAGTTATGGGCTGATTCCTAACTTTTCTTATGATCATCCTTACCCCATGAGGCGAAATCTTGCATGGAGCTCCAGACCGAGGGCGATTGATGGTTATTTTGTATTTCTTTCATTTATGAATAATCGCTCCAACAGTTGTCTCATTCTCAGCAAGCTTCTTGCTGATGGTCTTGTAGCCAATTCCAGCCTTATGCAGGTCTACAATCATGTAATTGAATTCCTTTGACAACTCTTTGGTCTTGCCCATGGTGGTACCCAAGAAAGAGATTATGTGGACAGGTGTATTTTATACACATAATAAGTTGTTAGGAGCACCTTCTTAAATTGACAGGACTAATCTGTGTACCACATGAGCACTAAATAATTCTGTGTGAGCCAGAATTATTGTTTGTTGGTAGAGGATCAAATACTTATTTTACTCACCGAACTGCAACTCAAATTAAAGCATTTGTATCATGTGTTTTTTTCTGGATTTTTGGTTGGTATTTTGTCTCTGTCATGTAAAATACACCTACGATAAAAAAAATATATATAAAAATAATTTCTTTGTAAGTGGGCAAACTTACAAAATCTGCAGGGGATCAAATAAGTATTTTCCCACACATATAATATCCTAAGAAATCAGTCCACCCAGTGTCCAAATAAATACGTGCATATAATCCTTAAAACAAACGTGATTTTTACCTAGTAGTGTTCAAAAAAGTATTTTTCTTATTATACAGAAAACAGTGATTTCAGCAATGCTCTTTTCATCCGCTTGTTGGGGACAGACTCACCTACTTTTATTGTCAATCTCTCTCAAGAAAGGCAAGATTGCTTTGGAACAGCCTGGCTATGGGTGCTGTATATCGAATCAAGAAGCACTAAACCAGGTGGAGACCAGCTCGTTTGTGCTTGGGTTTTTGCTCAGGTAGTGATGACATTGTCAAAAGCCTCTTCAGGCTATGCAGACTCCAATGGATGGAGGGGGGGGAGAGGAAGGGGAGCTCCAGCACACAGTCTGTGATTGACATCTTCGACTGTGCATCTTTCCCTATGAGATTGTGTAGAGGGGGTGTTTCCCCTCCTGCACTTAGGTGTCAGATTACATCCAGTTCTCATCTCTGAATTTGGTGGATCTCTGCTCCATACTCATCACTATCACTTGCAAAAACAGAAGTCTGGCTTCTGTGTTTACAAGTGATAGCTTGTCTCCCAGTGGCTCCCACAGATTGGATCTTCTGAGCAGATCCCACTGTTAGTGCAGAACAGGGACAAGGGAAATGCAGGTGCTTAGGGTGTAGTGTAGTCATGGGCGGGAATTTTTCTTTGGTGCCTGGATGCTGATGCTCCTGCTGGATGATCTCCCTGCAAGTGAGAGAGGCGGAGCCACCTACAATGTTGGAGTAAATTGTGGGGGGGGGGGGCATGGTTGAGTTCCTGCACCTATTCTCTGAGAAAAAAGCCCCGGTGCCCAGTCGCATCGCTTTGGGGGTGCGGGGGGTGTAGACAGCACCAGGATGACACCCACCAAAGTAATGACACCAACCGCTTCATTTACCCTCCCTCCCCCAGTGGGCTCCATGGTGATACTGACAGGGTGTGCAGAAAGTCCATAATGGATGGACGTCACTGATTGGTGGCTGACAGTGAAGAGGCAGTGGTGGGCAGGGTCCAAGAGGTTCATCTTCCAGTTCTGTGCGTGAGGAGAGTGGTAGGTGAAAGATGGAGCAGAACAAGAGAGATGAGGAGGGGGCCGCACACCGAATGTCACCTGATGTTTTACCGCACTGGGTGACACCAACCCTAGTGATGCCACTGCTAGTGCCTGTTATTTAGTGCTTAAAGCATTTTGACATTACTGTTAGTCATACAGAATCACTTTAAATTCCTAGATAATAAAATACATGGCAGACAGTATGATAAAGCCTGATTCACTCCAGTGCCTCTTATCTTGCCATGCAACTGAACAGCTCAAAACAAAGCACCTCCACACAGAAATCCTCTCTAACATTTCCAACATATATTTGTTAATACTAGGGCACACAAAATAGAGTCTGCCATGAATTTTGTGGATTTCTTAGCTCTACTGACCAGAAGAACACACTGCTATAGGGCACACACCTTTTTATTTTTTGTTAGAATTTTTTTTGAGTTTTGCAAGATATCCAAATACAAAAGAAGAATAAGAATAGTCTACTGGAGTACCAATAATAGACATGGTGGCAGCATATCATAACCAAGAAGACGAGCCTTGGTTATGTCTCAGACATAAGAAACAGACACCTTTCCAAGGAAATGATATTAGCATGACATAATGTAATCTCTCACTGGCATATTCATAACCCTTTTGGAGCATGGATAGAGAGGTGATGTCTGACCAGTACCCCTGTCACTGCACATGTCAGGGATTTCAGACAAGGAGCCATATGGCTAGACTACAGGTTACTTTGCCAATAACAAAATATGTGGCGCAGCAGAACCCTCACTAAACTCAATTCTGTGAATTCAGCGCTGCACCATATTTTTTGTTATTGGTACACAATAAGGTGGAGTGTCAGGAAATACCTGCCCGTAGTACAGCTGAAGCTCCGCGGCGCATGAATATGCGCATGCGCAGGGTTCTGGCAAGCCGAGCAGATGTGCGGGCGCCTGGACAGAGGCGTGCGCGGCTGCGGGTGCGTGCCTGTCACTAATGCTGGCGCCAAGAGGGCTATTTAAACTGGCTGCTGTGGTTATCTCATTGCCGTATGGTCTTTTCCCCCTGCTCGTGTTCCTGACTTCTGTGATTGTTCCCTGTTGCCAAAACCAGCCTGTTTCCTGACTTCTGATTGATTGCCTCCTGCCTTGACTTCTGGCCTGTCTTTGGATTACTCTTCTGCCTGCTCCTGCTTGATTGACCTCCTGTTATTGAACCTGGCCTGTGACCCGACTATTCTCCTGCCTGCCGTTTAAGCCTGATCTGTCTTATCTAACACCGAACCCGGCTCGTCTGACTCTGCATCTCACTACACGTTGCTACCACATCCATCCATCCTGCACAGATACATCTGCACCCTGCTCTGGTCTGCTACTCATCAGTCCAACAGCTATCACCAGACAGATCTCAGGCCCTCTTACCCCGCCGAGCTCCCGCGACCGCTGTCCCACTCTCAGCGGTCCTTGAGCCGGAGTTGTACGAGAGGTCTGCCTCTTCACATCAGGCTCACTACCCAGGTACGTGACATGGAGAGTCATCACTTCCAAACACTAGCTAGCTAGCTGGTGTGATTGTGATAATTGCTCAGATTGATAATTATTATTTAATTACAGGTTACTTTAGTTTACCTTTAGTTTACCTTCTACTCTTCAAATGACCACCAAAATCTCATATGCACCACACCAACAGGAGTCACCGGCTAACAAGATTTCCTGTGTAATTAGATGTTAATTTGCGAAGAACAAAGCTCTCACTACAAATACATTCCACAGTCAGGCTAGTCTGGCTTTATGTATCAAGAACTTGCAATCAACCACTAAAAATAATAGTTCATACATTATGTACAAAAATATTTTTCAATGCCACAGTTGGCTTTTTTTTGGGAAACAAAGCAGGAATGATCTATAAATTCCTATAAAGGCATTTCTGAATTTGGATATGTTCACTATAAGAATCAGCAGATATGGCAGAAGTGAGCTGGGATATGCATTAGACAGACATACAATGTTAGAATTGCTATTACCTTGCCAAATCATCTGCAATTTGGCCTCTGCATAATGAAATTTGCTTATTGCAATAAACCAAGGAAAACTGTTTCATGCCGAGTTACACATATTTGAAAAGTATTACTTGCTTTTTAAAGTGGAACCACAGCCAAATCATTTTCTTCATTTTTTGGACATAGTAACAAAAGATAAGAACATCTGTCAGATGTTTATATTGCTGCCTGTGTTCCTCTTGAGAACATTTCCCTCACCTCGTGTCTTGATGACCACATGTTCTCTGGACCAGAGTGAAAGCAATCTCTAACAGGGACACAGAAAGAAGAAGAAGCAGATTAACCCTTCCACAATATAAAAATGCAGATTTGGTCATCATGTTAATGAAGGGATGCTATGCTTGGACCCTTCACTAGTGACTGGCTCCCCCCGTACTGGGAATGACCTTGTGGCACAAGGTAGCTAGGGACTTAGCCTGGAGTTATGAAGAGAGATGTAGAAGAGGCCCAGGGAGCAGCAAAACCGCACCATGTTTTAGTGTCATTGAAAATAATGGCACCTGAACCTGTGTTTTGCAATCCAAGAGATTCTGCCACAATCCCAACATGCCCAGGTGTGAATGGAGCCACCCTGGTTAACGCATGTGCGATTCTGGGTGCATTTTCAAACTCACAGATTTGCAGGCTAGATATTATGTGTTTCTATTGAGGTAGTTCATACAGATGTGATCCACATGCATTGTGTTTTGAGTGCCATTATGAAAACGGTCCTGTGCGTGATTGTAGCAGTGCGTTTCAGATGTGCAAGTGATAGAGTAAAATGGCATGCATAGATAAGTTTTCACATAGGATTGCTATTGACAGGAGGTTTCGCAATTCAGTGGATGGAGGGCATTTTTGCAATAAAGTCTAGAGAGGCGTTTTTGCATTAAAGTCTATGGGAGGCATTTGGGCATTGAAATCTATGGGAGGCATTTTTGCATTGAAGTCTATGGAAGGCAATTTTGCACTGAAATCTATAGGAGGCAATTGTGCTTTGAAGCCTATGGGATGCGATTTTGCATTGAAGTCTACAGGAGGTGATTTTGTATTGAAATCAATGGGATGCGATTTTGCATTGGTAGGCAGTGTGTGAACCCAGGCTACAGGATGCACTTTCTAGTTGCCATGGCAACCTGGCGCCTGGGATTTGCCGAGCCTTTATCTTAGCTATGTGATAACTGAAAGAAAGGCGCACCCGACCAAAATTAGATAAAAGTACCCAAGATCATTTTAATTGTTGATACACAAAATGTCATAAAAACAGCCAACATATTTTGGGGGAAAAACAATTCTCCCTTCATCAGGGTTCAACACAGGATATAACATGGATGAACACCACAGATCTATAATAGAACCAGTACTGAATTCTCCCCATGGATGAAGAGAGATCAGAGTTTTTAAATGACCCCTGCTACACTAATGCAATTGTTTTATATTTGTTGTATCCGTTAGAGATATTTCCCTTTACATATTGCCCTTGAGACAGTCTTGTTTCTAGAACCTGAAGAAAAGAAAAATCTCCAAAATGAGACTGCAAATTTTTTTGGCTAGGTATAGACTAAACTTGCTGCCTGGAGCAATGTATGATTTTGTTGTCCAAACAGCAGAGGTATGTTCCTGTTTGCCTAGTCTACAGGCAATTTGGAGGGAAGTACAAGCAGCAAGGAGTGCTTTGAAGCAAAGTATAAATGGGTCAGGATGTAGGCTTTACCCTAGGCTCACACCTAAGTGTTTTCTGCAGCGTTTTGCAGAAACGCAGTACAGTCCATTTAACATGATTTTCAATGGACACGTTCACATCTCTGCATTTTCACCCGGTGCGTTTTTTGGAAAAGGTCAGGGACATTTTTGAACGCACAAAGTTGTGTTTTTGGTTCTATAGACTTCAATGGGAATGCTGCAGAAAAGCATATATTGAGTTTTTGCTGCATTTTGCCAGGTTTTTGATGCATTTAAAATCTGCCTTGCAACAAGAAACGAAAAATTCGTAAAAAACGCAAGTGCAAAAATGGCTTAAACGCAACCCGCATAGGTGTGAACCTATACTTAAAGGGACTCTGTAGCTTGCCCTGAATGAACAAAGTGGAAGAGCCTCTTTAAGTTGCACTTTATATAGTCACTTGCAGCCAGATTTATAAGACTCAGTTTTATGCAACTTCCCTTTCATGGTTTAATTCGTCTCAGAAGGCTGCTGTGAGCTCAGAAAAAAAGGAAGTATTTGGAACTGCAGGAACTAGATTTATGGAGGCCAGATTCGGGATGTTCAGCAATGAGGATATCAGCAGCTAGATGGATTAGGCTGGTGTGGGCAATTTATTTTCCCCAGGGGCCACATGAAAAACTGAGACAGTTGTGGAGGCCTAAACTTAAAGTGTTACTAAACCCACAACAGTAAAATCAGTCTGTATATACAGTAAAGCATGCTTGTTATACTCACTGTGGAACCTAAGGGGTTAATCCTCTGCATTATGCATGTTTGAACCTGTCTTCTCTGATCCTCCCCTTCTTCCACAGTCTCCAATCCATCTGCTGATAGCACATAGCCCTGATTATCGGCGTAGATGTCCCCTCTGAGGAATGCCGCTTGCCGACTCTCCTCTCCTCATGCACTGTCAGCTTAGGGAGAGGACTGCTGATAATCGGCATTTCCTATTTCCATGCGATCAGCTGTGATTGGACACAGCTGATCACATGATAGAGCCTACGTCATCGGCTCTTTACTGTGATCGGTGATCCGCTGTGTCCCAGGGACACAGCACACTTCTGATCGGCGCCAGGGGTGTATTTACCACAAGGCAAACAAGGCATTTGCCTAGAGTGGCATTTTTCAGGGGGACAGCAGAAACGTTCACGGGGGCAGTGGCATTTTTCAGGGGGGCAGCACCATCCCCCAAAGGAAGGGATGAAAGAAGGGACACACGCAGCATGGGGACCAGGTGGGATCTGAGAGAGGCTGCAGGCTGCTTGATGGTGTATGAAGAGTCTGACTCGTTCCCAGGGAAGTCTGGAACTGTGAAGGTGAGTGTTTTCTCTCTCGCAGGGTGGGTGGGGGGGGGAGCATTGCCAGTGTATGGGGGGCGGTGGTAGTGGAAGGCTCTCTCGGATGGGGTGGGGGGGGGCTGTGGTGTTGTTGTTTAATGTCAGGCTCTCCCCCGCGGGGGAAGGGGGTGTTGATCGGTGTCAGGGTCTCTCCGTGGTAGGGGGGGGAGCCAATTTTTGTGTTGCCTAGGGTAGCCCAAAACCTAAATACACCACTGATCGGCACGCATGCGTAGCTAGATTGGGAAAGCATTATATGACGTCCTCCCAGAACGAGAGAACTGCCACCCTCATTTCCTTAAATGGCGGGCAGGAGGCGGTTTGTTAAGCTTTGGCATTAAAACCTGGAAGCTGATTGGTTTCTATGCAAAAGTGAGCCGGATTTTGCATGCTGCAACTTTAGTAAATAAACCTCTCTGAGTCTTCAGTGAGGAAGGTGACAGTGAAGGTTTTGAGTGCTGGATAGGGACAACCAAAGGGCCAGATGTGGCCCTGGAGCCACACTTAGTCCAGATTAGGCTATTACAGTAACCAGATTCGGAAGATTAAGTCACCTGGGTGAAATTTACAGCTGCTCAATAGATATGTGTGTTCCCTACGTCCAAATACTACACTTTCATGTCTGTCACAATAATACTTTTTTAGATATATGAAAAAAAATTTGATTTTCCAGAGCTCATCGAATACATAAAGACAAGCTGTTACAGTTAAAGAGTCCATTTATAGAAACTTCAAAAAGTGATAGAGGTGGTGTTGCCCAGCAACCATTTACATTTCTGTTGTAATTTTCTAGTGCATGTTAGGTAATGAAAGCGAACATCTCAATGGTTGCTAATAGTGATGCAATATAGAACACACTCTATACCACATCATCTACTGAATTGAGGACAGATACCATATACTTAATGCCTTGCACTTGTAAAAAGCAAAAAAAAATGTCAAGACAGGTAATTATTACTGGAGCTTTCTACAAGTCTTATATAATCCACCATTAAACCTATTACACAGTTACCTTGGTTCAGGCATTATTTCAGTCACTGACATTTGCTATAATTTGAGCTTATAACATTCTGTTCAAATTGATGCAGCACATTTCTATTCCTAAAAAACAAATAATTTTTATTACCTTTATTGTAGCCTAGAGACACATTAGTACTAAAATAGAAAGATAATCATTTGTGATTATTTTGTAATGGCGAGTGCTTCTTTTCCAGTCTACAGCTACTGTATATACAGTATGCTGCCCAGTACTTTTGTATAAGGCTATAGTCAAAGTGTAAAAGCAAATGAGAATGAGAGTGGGCAACAACAAAGCACAGCGGTTTCTTTAAAGGTAAAACACAATGGTAAAATACATTCCCGGGGGAAAAGTTTGAAAAATCTGAACAAACAGTAAAAGCAGTTTAAAACAAGCCTTCATATGGCTCTGCAGCTATAGGCATTGTGGAACAATTAGTCTTAAAGGCCCAGTTATACCAAAGCATTCCATTGCAGTATGTATGGCTCATTAACATGCATTGCATTAGGGCAACCAGATCATTGAATGGTCTGCCAATGCCACAACAAACCAAAAAATGGACCTGCAACATGTTTGCTGAAAGAGTGCATGACCATGTGTTGTGGTGCACTTCACCACAGGCACATTCCCTTATAGTGCATTAGGGTGCCATTAAAAATAGTGTGTTTTGGTAATTCATGCATTAAGGTGTGTTTTACCAGCCAGTAAGGTTGATGTTTTTCAAAAGAACAAGCTCTTCTGCAGATGGAGCAGTTTCAGGAATGAGACAAACCATTTACTACTAGCAGGAGTGCTTACAATGATCAGTTTGTATTTATTTATGTAAGACCTTTAAGGAAAAACTGAAAAACGGTTGTTGTAACTGCTTATAACATATTAGCTGAAGTTCAGCTTCAATTTGTTAGCGTTTCCAAATCTGCTAGTGCATTTACCATTCTCCTCCCCAGACTGACAATGCTGCTGTCCAAAGTTGCCCACTGTGCTCCCTCATCCACGGTGCAGGCACTCTAATACAGGAGGTGTGTTACTGGCCAGATCACCAGTTGAAAACAGAGAAAAAAAAACTAAAAAACAAAACAAAAAAAAAAAAAAATGCAGCCACCACATCTAATGATTAATAAGCTGCAATGTGTTCCATTTTTGGTTTTGGATTAAATACTACTTTAATTTTCAATAGAAGCAACATCTGTACAGCATACCAGCTTTCTAAAGTAAACAAACACTAGGTAATTGTAAACTGGCTGAAAATTAACTTTAGAATGTTGTGATCTTTGAAAATGAATTGCTCCACAGTAAATGCAACTAGAGACGTTAGTGAATGTTTTTTAAATCCCTTTTACTGCTTGTTAAGAATACATAAAACTTTATTGCCCATAGTCTGGGCACAGCTGCACTATAGACAGGGTCAGGACAAAGGAGGGGGGGCAAGGGGGCAGGAGCCCTGGGTGTCACAGTTTAATAGGAAGGGAGGGGGCACAATGTGACCAGGAGTGATTATTATTAAACAGCTGCTAAAGTCTGCCCAGATAATGCCCAATACATCCTTAGGGCAGACTTTAGCAGCAGCGCTCCTTGCAGAGTGGCAGTGGAGCATTCTCTCCAGAGCACTCTCTCTGCTCCTGCGCTCAGCACAAAAAAATCAACACTACTGACAGGAGCAGTCATCTCCGCCCGACGTTGGAAAGAGAGTTAGTCCCGCCCACTGATGCTCTGCTACAATGTAATTTCCAGGTTGGGAAGGGAGCAGAACCGGGTGAATGCAGCAGCTGGAGATAGAATCAGCTTTGTACAAAGAAATAATTAGCCCCTTGAGGGGAGTGATGGGGTTAATTAACACTGCCAGTAATACAAGGGGTTATTTAACACTGCCACTGGTCATTGCTGTATTAGTGGCCAGTGGCAGTGTTTATTAACCCCTTGCATCAATGGCTACTGGGAATGTTGATTAACCCCCTCTATCCCCCAAGAGGGTAATCATTTATTTGTACAAAGCTGCATTAGTGGCCAGTGGCAGTGTTTTTAACTCCTTGCATTACTGGCTAGTGGGAATGTTAATTAACCCCCTAAAGTCCCCAAGGGGTTCACAATTTGTACAAAGTTGCATTAGTGGCCAGTCACAGTGTGTATTACCCCTTCATGCTGCACCACGAAGGGGTTAATTAAAACTGCCACTAGGGAGGGATGTTTTAAATACCACCACCACTGAGCATCAATGCAGAAATGTTAAATTGTTACAAATGAAGGGGATTTAGCATAACAGCTGTGACCATCAATGTATATGTTATTGTGTAAACTGGCACCAATGCTGGGGGTTATGTTGCATAAACTGGCACCGATGCTGGGGGATTTGTTGCATAAACTGGCACCAATGCTGGGGGCTATTTCTGTGTAAACAGGCACCAATGCTGGGGGTTTTGTTGCATAAACTGGCACCAATGCTGGGGGCTATTTCTATGTAAACAGGCACCAATGCTGGGGTTTTGTTGCATAAACTGGCACCAATGCTGGGGGTTATGTTGCATAAACTGGCACCAATGCTGGGGGTTATGTTGCATAAACTGGCACCAATGCTGGGGGTTATGTTGCATAAACTGGCACCAATGCTGGGGGTTATGTTGCATAAACTGGCACCAATGCTGGGGGTTATGTTGCATAAACTGGCACCAATGCTGGGGGTTATGTTGCATAAACTGGCACCAATGCTGGGGGTTATGTTGCATAAACTGGCACCAATGCTGGGGGTTATGTTGCATAAACTGGCACCAATGCTGGGGGTTATGTTGCATAAACTGACACCAATGCTGGGGGTTATGTTGCATAAACTGGCACCAATGCTGGGGGATATGTTGCATAAACTGGCACCAATGCTGGGGGATTTGTTGCATAAACTGGCACCAATGCTGGGGGATTTGTTGCATAAACTGGCACCAATTCCGGGGGCTATTTCTGTGTAAACTGGCACCAATGCTGGGGGTTATGTTGCATAAACTGGCACCAATGCTGGGGGTTATGTTGCATAAACTGGCACCAATGCTGGGGGTTATGTTGCATAAACTGGCACCAATGCTGGGGGTTATGTTGCATAAACTGGCACCAATGCTGGGGGTTATGTTGCATAAACTGGCACCAATGCTGGGGGTTATGTTGCATAAACTGGCACCAATGCTGGGGGATTTGTTGCATAAACTGGCACCAATTCCGGGGGCTATTTCTGTGTAAACTGGCACCAATGCTGGGGGTTATGTTGCATAAACTGGCACCAATGCTGGGGGTTATGTTGCATAAACTGGCACCAATGCTGGGGGTTATGTTGCATAAACTGGAACCAATGCTGGGGGTTATGTTGCATAAACTGGCACCAATGCTGGGGGTTATGTTGCATAAACTGGCACCAATGCTGGGGGTTATGTTGCATAAACTGGCACCAATGCTGGGGGTTATGTTGCATAAACTGACACCAATGCTGGGGGTTATGTTGCATAAACTGGCACCAATGCTGGGGGTTATGTTGCATAAACTGGCACCAATGCTGGGGGTTATGTTGCATAAACTGGCACCAATGCTGGGGGTATTGTTGCATAAACTGGCACCAATGCTGGGGGTTATGTTGCATAAACTGGCACCAATGCTGGGGGTTATGTTGCATAAACTGGCACCAATGCTGGGGGTTATGTTGCATAAACTGGCACCAATGCTGGGGGTTATGTTGCATAAACTGGCACCAATGCTGGGGGTTATGTTGCATAAACTGGCACCAATGCTGGGGGTTATGTTGCATAAACTGACACCAATGCTGGGGGTTATGTTGCATAAACTGACACCAATGCTGGGGGTTATGTTGCATAAACTGGCACCAATGCTGGGGGTTATGTTGCATAAACTGGCACCAATGCTGGGGGTTATGTTGCATAAACTGGCACCAATGCTGGGGGTTATGTTGCATAAACTGGCACCAATGCTGGGGGTTATGTTGCATAAACTGGCACCAATGCTGGGGGTTATGTTGCATAAACTGGCACCAATGCTGGGGGTTATGTTGCATAAACTGACACCAATGCTGGGGGCTATTTCTGTGTAAACTGACACCAATGCTGGGGGTTTTGTTGCATAAACTGATACCAATGCTGGGGGTTTTGTTGCATAAACTGATACTAATGCTGGGGGTTATGTTCCACGACACACAGTATCGTGAACCAAGCCTTGGACAGGGGTGCCCTGTGACTGAAAATACTTTTCAAGGGTGCCCTGACTGGAAAAAGGTTGAGAAACACTGATCTAGGGTGATCAAGGGATTACCTGTGTGCCTAGCTATGTGTAATGTTTACTGTGTGTGCTGTTCTCACTAGGTAATGTGCAGGATTTTCATTCCCTGCCACTGACAGGACATTGCTCTGCCTTGTTAACATAGGCAAAGCTGTGTTCTGCCAGTCTCCTAGATAATTGGTGGGTGCCGGGCACCCACTGATCGGCTTCTGCTGTGATCAATCACGCATGCGCAACCACGAAGTGCAGAATCATGTTTTATCTGCTGTGGGGTGGTTGGCAAATGGTTAATTTAGGTTTAATTCATTCAAAACTGAGTTCACCCACACTTTTTAACAATATTTATTTTAGTAGGTCCAGTGTTCCCACCATTTTTGTTATTCTTGTTCTACTCGTGTGAAATATTATTTTTGCTGTATTTTTTTTTACTTTAAGGCACACTGAAGGGAAAACAGAAGTAAAATTAGCCCCATCATTGCAGCAATAATAGCCCTCAACATTGAGGTCAGTGGATGCAATAATAACCCTCTGCATTGGCGTCTGTAGCAGCAAAAAACCCTCCTCAGTGGTACCATTTTCCACAGCAATAACCCCCACATCATTGGTGCCAGTTTTCACAGTAATAACCCCCCAAATTGGTGCCAGTTTACACAGAAATAGCCACCAGCATTTGTGTCAGTTTATGCAACAAAACCCCCAGCATTGGTATCAGTTTATGCAACAAAACCCCCAGCATTGAAATGAATGGGCTGCCCTACACACAGCCACGTAGATGTGAACCAAGGACTTTGTCACCTTTGCGCCTGGAGGGCGGTAAAACCATGCATTTGGGCTGCTTTTAACACCCCCATCTGCTCCCCCTTTAGCTGCAGAAGCAGCAGCTGGAGGTATACATATGATGTGGCCACAGCTGGAAGTATACCTCCAGGTGAACGGGGTTGAACTACAACTACCCCGCAACTGTATGCGCATTGCACACAGTTGTGGTGTGGTGATGCTGCATTTACAGGGTTAAAACAGGTGGTGAAATGGCAACATATTGCCTCTTTACCACCTGTCAAACACTTCTTAAAAGCGATCTGAGCATGGAATGCTTTTCAGAAGAGCAACAGTCCTTGCTGCTATTATGAACAAGTCCTAAAAAAGCAGTTCTGAAGGGACAGGAATAGGGGGTCGAGATTAAAAGTAACATACATACACACTCACATATATAAAAACAAACAAGCACATTAAGGCTACGTTCACACTAGCGTTGTGTGCAGGCAGCAGAGAGGCGTTTGGGAAGCGTTTTTACCGCTTCCCAAACGCCTCGGACAATTCTGCACATTGCAGCACATGGTGCTGTTCTAATGGGAGCATTAGCGTCATGTCAAAACAGACGCCTCTGGTCGAGTCAGGAGGCGTTGAAGCCTCCTATTCTAGTCTATGGTGCCGCTCCGCAAACGCCCGGCCAGTTGTGACGCGTTTGCGGGGCGTTTGCGGATCGGTAACACCATTCAAACTTCATTATAGGCGTTTGTGGCGCATTTTTAACGCTCGGCAAACGCCTAGCAAGCGCTGCTAAACCGCACATGCGGCGTTTGCCGAGCGTTAAAAAACGCTCCGCAAACGCCAGACCAAAGCTTGCCAAACGCTATAGGGGCATTTGGCAAGCGTTGGTAAAACAGTCAAGCGTGAATGAGCCCTAAAACACACACATGCAAATACATACATACACACAGACACATGTACACACACTTACAGCCACATGTACAAATACAAACACATGTATACACAGACACATATATATATACACACACACACACACACACACATATACACAGACATGTACACACACACATACAGCCACATGTACACACACACACACGCAGAGACACATGTACAGACACACACGCATATGTATACACACATACGTACACACACATACAGACACCTGTACACACACACATATAGGTACAAACACATGTACACACACACACGTATACACACACATACGTACACACAGACAGACACATGTACACAGGCACACACAGACACATGTACACACACACGTACAGACACAAGTTCACACAGACACACATATACAAACACATGTATACAGCCCTATGAAAAGTTACAGAAGCTCATCTTTGCTCACACAGCCTGGTTCTGCACTCTAGGGGGAGGTAGAAAGCACAGAAGACACTCTCCTTCCCTTTGCTTTCACTTTGCCCAGCAGTCTGATGGCTCCCAGTGCCGATGTACAGTGCGTCTGGGAATCAGGAGCTCAGGCTCAACTAACAGCCTTTCTCTACCAGGATAAAACTGTACCCCTGAAAACCTCTGGCGGCACCGCGGTTGAGAAAGGCTGCCCTAGATGTTTAAACTCTTCCCAGTCAGTGTCATTAGTACAGTATCAGTGCATATTTTTAGCACTGATCACTGTATTAGTGTCACTGGTTTCCACAAAGTGCCAGTTAGTATCAGTTAGTATACAATTATCTCGCAGTCCAGCTATAAGTCACTGATTGCTGCCATTACTAGTATAAAAAAGATAAAAAATCAGCATATACAGTATACTATAGTTTGAAAATGCTATATTTTTTGTGCAAATCAATATACAGTTATTGGGATTTTTTTACAAAAAATAAGTAGCAGAATACATATTTGCCTAACTTTATGAAGCAATTAGATTTTTTTAATGGATATATTTTATAGCAGAAATAAATATATCCATTAAAAAAATCTAATTGCTTCATAAAGTTAATCAAATATGTATTCTGCTACTTATTTTTTGTAAAAAAATCCCAATAACTGTATATTGATTTGCACAAAAAATATAGCATTTTCAAACTATAGTATACTGTATATGCTGATTTTTTATCTTTTTTATACTAGTAATGGCAGCAATCAGTGACTTATAGCTGGACTGCGAGATAATTGTATACTAACTGATACTAACTGGCACTTTGTGGAAACCAGTGACACTAATACAGTGATCAGTGCTAAAAATATGCACTGATACTGTACTAATGACACTGACTGGGAAGAGTTTAAACATCTAGGGCAGCCTTTCTCAACCGCGGTGCCGCCAGAGGTTTTCAGGGGTACAGTTTTATCCTGGTAGAGAAAGGCTGTTAGTTGAGCCTGAGCTCCTGATTCCCAGACGCACTGTACATCGGCACTGGGAGCCATCAGACTGCTGGGCAAAGTGAAAGCAAAGGGAAGGAGAGTGTCTTCTGTGCTCTCTACCTCCCCCTAGAGTGCAGAACCAGGCTGTGTGAGCAAAGATGAGCTTCTGTAACTTTTCATAGGGCTGTATACATGTGTTTGTATATGTGTGTCTGTGTGTGCGTGTGAACTTGTGTCTGTACGTGTGTGTACATGTGTCTGTGTGTGCCTGTGTACATGTGTCTGTCTGTGTGTACGTATGTGTGTGTATACGTGTGTGTATGTACATGTGTTTGTACCTATATGTGTGTGTGTACAGGTGTCTGTATGTGTGTGTACGTATGTGTGTATACATATGCGTGTGTGTCTGTACATGTGTCTCTGCGTGTGTGTGTGTACATGTGTTTGTGTGTACATGTGGCTGTATGTGTGTGTGTACATGTCTGTGTATATGTGTGTGTGTGTGTGTGTGTATATATATGTGTCTGTGTATACATGTGTTTGTATTTGTACATGTGGCTGTAAGTGTGTGTACATGTGTCCGTGTGTATGTATGTATTTGCATGTGTGTGTTTTAGGGCTCATTCACGCTTGACTGTTTTACCAACGCTTGCCAAATGCCCCTATAGCGTTTGGCAAGCTTTGGTCTGGCGTTTGCGGAGCGTTTTTTAACGCTCGGCAAACGCCGCATGTGCGGTTTAGCAGCGCTTGCTAGGCGTTTGCCGAGCGTTAAAAATGCGCCACAAACGCCTATAATGAAGTTTGAATGGTGTTACCGATCCGCAAACGCCCCGCAAACGCGTCACAACTGGCCGGGCGTTTGCGGAGCGGCACCATAGACTAGAATAGGAGGCTTCAACGCCTCCTGACTTGACCAGAGGCGTCTGTTTTGACATGACGCTAATGCTCCCATTAGAACAGCACCATGTGCTGCAATGTGCAGAATTGTCCGAGGCGTTTGGGAAGCGGTAAAAACGCTTCCCAAACGCCTCTCTGCCTTGTTTTTTTTCCAACAGGTTCAGTCTTTTTTTGTTTATAGTGTAAAAAATAAAAAAAACCTAGATGTTATTAAAATACCACCAAAAAAAGCTCTGTTTGTGGGAAAAAAGTTACATTAATTTCATTTATGTACAGCATTGCATAACCGCGCAATTGTCAGTTAAAATAAAGCAGTGCCATATTGCAAAAAATGAGCTAGTCAGGAAAGGGGGTAAATTGGTTAATTTATAATATTTTAACTATGTTCTAGCCTTGACTAACTTGCCATCGACCTGGGGGGTGGGCAGTTTGCGATTTTCGCCCTGGCACCAGATGACCTTCTGCTGCCACTGACTATAGGATATGTAGAGGAGCAGAATGAGGAATTAGAGGCATTCACAATCTGGCACACTGGGCAATTCCCCTTTCTCCATAAACATCTTTGTATGCAACACTTTGGAATATCTCTGAATGGAGCAAGAAGCTATTTTAACAGTTGGAAGTGTCTGTTATCTTCCCTTCAAGAATCTCAACACAGCACAATGCTTGCCCATTATCGCATGCGGCGCTCTATCAGATCATGAAAGACCACCCCAAACGTTGGGAAATCAGTGAGACAGCAGTTTTATGTGTGAAACCTTATGCAGTAATTACATGATGCTTCTGTATTTGATGTTGCTCATTGCAAGTAGGTGTACATCGGCCAAGGTGCTAAGAAGAGATTTAAGAAAATTTCTGAAAAACCTAGGCTAATAGAATTTCTGCAAGTTAATGGATGTAATTAATTCTGTGATTATACAACAGAATTACCAACTTCTGGAAATGCCTCTTACATCTGCAATTATTTCTAGAAAACACAAAGAACTAAGGAATTAATCTGAGCAAACTATTTGTAAGCATAGAGTTTGAAGTAGGAGGCTGCTGAGGTTTTTTTTTTTTTTTACATTTTGCATATAATGATTAATAAACATCCACACATAAATTCTGCATTGGAAGTGTACATTAAAAGCCTAGGGCATGGCTAGAATTTGTGTTGCCTCAAGGTATCTCATTATAAACATCGACAGTTGGTTAGTGACTGGAGCTCTCCAGGTAATGCTGGATCTACTACTGTACAGGGGGTAAAATTGTCAAATCAATGAGATATCACAGTTAAAGAAGAACTAAAGACAACACTTTTTTTTTTCAATTTGGATAGAGTAAGGGAGGTTTTTTTTTGGTCTGTTTTTTTTGTGCCATCTGTGTCCCTTTGGGTATATTTCTCTTCATTTTATTTTCCTTTTGTCCAATAGCCAATACTGGAAGTGAATATACCCAAAGTTATGTTTCCCGACAGTTTGTACTGGGACTTTTAAGGCAGCTCAAAATGAATAATATAAGCATGTAAATAATTTTATTACAAAATTGTGGTGAAACATCATAATTTGATATATAACAGAAATGTTAAAATCATACATTGAAGAAAATGGCGAAAAATACCTGTAAACATGCTGTGGGCTGAGAATTGATATTCACCCTCTCCTGTGAACCGGAAGAAAGCGAAGGGCTAGTAAGCTTCAGCTGAAAAGACCCAACGCGTTTCAGAGTAAAAGTATTTCTTCAGGGGTATGCTGAAGGATGACCAAGAAACATTCATCCAGTTTTCTTTTGTAATTTAACTCACCCTAATTGTACAAAAAGGACAAAAAAAACCTCTTTTCTTGATGTGCTCACCATCAACACCTCGATGCACCAGGGCTAGATGGAAAGAGGGCTCAGCAAAGGGGGAGGGAAACCAGCCCCCCAATGTGAATTTCTCACACAGGGATCACCGTATTCAGACAGCAAAACCACATAGATGGATAAAAAGGCCAAAAATGGATCTAGATCCCCAGATAAGTCTCATGAGGCGAGCTCGTCGTAATGTGACAACTCATACATCAAAAAAGTCTGCTGGAAGTGACAGGAAATCCCTCTAAAGTGAGGGAAATCACTGGTTGTCACCAGAACTAGTGTCCCCATTGGAAAATTCCCCCTTTATTACTCCTCTGGTGGCAACCCAGACTTTGGTATTTTCTTTCACTTTCCCTCTCAGTGATAATGGTAAACAGGACAAATAGGGTGAATATCCCTAATAGGGGCACAGATGGCAATAATAACTGCCAGGTGTTCTAATCCCTCTCAACTCTATTCAAACTGGGGGTTTTTATCTTTTGTTATACCTTGAAACCAGAAAATGTAATTTCCTTACTAAGGCGGTAAGTGGTTTTCATTTAGATTTCTTATCTGGAAGAAATCAGCATGTGAATCTAGCAAACCTCCTGTGTGTTTCTTAAGGATTCTTAGAGGGTCAGGAAAATCAGCATCCATACGTTCCGGTTATTAAAAACACTGAATTTGCTAGAAAACATCAGTCTGTCTAATTCACTGATCAATTCTCTCATTTCTTCAACCTTCAGAAAGGGGTCAGAGTTGTAATAAAATACACCAAGAATCACACCCTCTATTAGCCACTATTTGATTTAAAATAGGTAACGTCCATTAAATAAATGTTCCTGGCTTGGTGAGTTATAGTCGCTCAGTTGCTATTAAAACCCAGGCAGTCATTGCCAAGAAACCAAGGCTGGAATCCTGTAGTGACTATTTTGACCAGGCTTATAAACAGCAAGAGAAATTCTGGAGTATTTATTATATAAGACTCATTATAGAAAGACAGAAAACACACAAGGTGAACTGGCTACAGAATAACCAAATGCCAAAAATATACAAGAAGCCAGCAAGGGATACTATGTATAACTATATACAAAAAAGCAAGGCAGCAATGGAGAGGTCAGAGAACTGGGAAAATAGGTATGGTAACAAGAGGTCAAAGCAAGAACCAAGTCAAGTCATGAAAATGGGTAGAATCCTAGGGGTTGGATGAAGGTAAACAGCCTTCCAGCAGTTAGGCTCAGGTGGTGATTGATGAGAAAAGTCCAACATCTAATGGGAGACAGTGGTGGATAAATTAATTATACAGGTTCACAACCACAGGAGCACAAGGCTACCAGCAGGTAATGCAAGGAGAGACAATTTCCCGACAGTAATGTCAATAAAATAGGTACTTGCAACCTGATATTTAGTGCAGGCTCAGCGGTTCTTGTAAATAATGACATCTATAAAAAAGACATTGTTGCAAAAATATAATGCTTAAAGACTGAAATCTTAAACAAAACTTTCTTAGGTATCTGATTCACCAGAAATGCATACCTCCCACCATTTTTCCATATGGAAAGACCAAATGGATCAGTTGGAACCAAGTCCCACGGTCTATCTTTCCTCCTCAGTTGTCCTTTTTGGTCTAATGTAATGACAACTTAAAAAAGTATCATATAGATATCTTACAAAAAGATCATTTAAAACCAAAAGTTATATACTAATTTACTACCCAAACCTTTCATCCAACCTCTAAATTATTGTACTTTTTATGTTGAAAAGCCAGTGTAAAGGTTGAAAGGGGTAAAAATAGCATTTTTTGTGTTTGACCATTCCTGTTATGCATATCAATTATTAATGGAATGTGTAACTGGTCTCTCTACACCATATTAGATAATTGGGAGGCATAGTGATGGTCTGTCTTAAGCACTGAATCCAGACAGTGAAAAATATACAAGAAATTTCTCTTCTACAAACAAGGGCTCAAGAAGGATTTCTTGAGAAAACCCACCGTGAGCATCATAAACTTACAAAGTATTGTATGTACATCTGTATATGTCTATATACATACAATATATAAAGTCAACCATAAACTGACAACAAATGGGTATATTTGTTATAGAATTATGTACAAAATTACCAATATATATATTATTTTACTGCTCCTAAAGGCTGGGCTGGTGGCCCAGCCAGACACCCTGAATACAACACGTTCCCTTTACAAGGGGAATGTGTTCTATATTCCCAAATGGTCCAAGCTATATGACTAAGCTATTGATCTCCTTTAAAGGCTAAACTATAAAGGCGTCCCTACATCTGCCAATTAGTTGACATTTCCGTAATCTTTAGACGGTATTGCTTTTACTAGCCCTTTGGACTTACATAAGCTAATGTAACAATAATATGACAAAACATATGACATAATTAACAACATAATGTTGCAGTTCATCATTAGCTGTTATACAGTTCTTGATAAAAAATGAAAAGGGCAAAACACAGTGAATATTGCAGTGTCACAATTAATCAGAGTTTACTTTACTCATATCACACCAGTAAAAGATTTCATCGTGATTGGGTGATGACCATGTAATTTCTACAGATACCTAGAAACCTACAACCTGACAAAAGCCCAGTTGCACCTTGTAAGCTCAAAGATAAAAATAAAAAGCAGAAGCCTTGCGGGTAATGTTAACTTAAATCAAGCTGCTCAATCAAGTACTTATTGAACTTGGTCATTTTATATCAGCCTGACTTTACCCAAAATCAATTAAAATGTTCTATGTTCTATGCTGCAAAGACTTTTGTCTCTTCACACCTATCTAAAAAAAAAAGAAAAACACTTTTCAGTAGCTGGGGCACATAGGTTACTTACACAGTATGTCATGCTGCTTAGAAATCTGTACCTTATCAGTCCAGGGTTCTTGGCCCTTTATATGAAGTGAATCAGTGTCCGTGTTATCATTAGGAAGCCAACAGTGCCAATGTTATCTTCATGTAAAGCCAGTCTAACAAGCATCAAGCACCTTAACCACTAGCCTACAGGGCACTTATACCCCCTTCCTGCCCAGGCCAATTTCCAGCTTTCAGCGCTGTTGCACTTTGAATGACAATTGCACGGTCATACAACACTGTACCCATATAACATTTTTATAATTTCTTTTGAGACAGATAGAGCTTTATTTTGGTGGTATTTAATCACCTCTGGGTTTTTTATTTTTTCTTAAACAAACCAAAAACCACTGAAATTTTTTTTTTTAAAAAAACTTTTTTTTCTTAGTTTTTGTTATAAAATTTTGTAAATAAGTGATTTTTCTCCTTCACTGATGTGCGCTAAAGAAGCTGCAGTGATGGGCACCGATAGGCTGCACTGATGGACACTGATGAGGACGCACTGGTAGGTGGCACTGATGGGCATTGACAGGCATCACTGATGGGCACTGAAAGGCAGTATTCATATATGGCTCTGATAGGTGGCACTGACTAGCACTGATAGGCGGCACTGACTGGCACAGTTAAGTGGCACTGACTGGCACGGTTAGGCGGCACTGATAGGCAGCACTAATAGGTGGCACTGATTGGCAGCACTGATAGGTGGCACTGAATGGCAGTTCAGATGGGCACTGATATGTGGCATTAATGTGCACTGGTATGCACTGTATATGTGGCATTGATGTGGCACTGATGGGCACTGGCAGGTGGCATGGATGAGCACTGAGAGCTGGCACTGATGGACACTGACAGGTGGCACTGCTGGGGCTACACAGATCATCAGGGCACACTGATCATCATTGCCCTGATCATCAGTGCACATGTCCCCTCTGAAGGATGCCGATTACAGGCTCTCCTCTCTTCTCGATCTGTCGGCGTGACAGCTCGTGAGGAGAGAAATGCCGATAACCGGCATTTCCTTATTTACATGCGATCAGCTGTGATTGGACACAACTGATCACATGACCGAGCCGACATCTTCGGCTCTTTCCATGGATCGGTGATCCGCTGTGTCCGAGGGACACAGCGCACCGCCAATCGCCGCGCTGCGTGCTCCCGGAGCCGCGCATGCACGGTTAGAATGGGAGGACGTCATATGACGTCCTCCCAGAACGAGAGAACTGCCTTGTGCCCGTCATTGGACTATATGGCGGGCAGGAGGCGGTTAAGGTGGTTGTAAACCGTTACATATACCTAGTGAAGTGGCTGGCCTTAGGTGATGCACAGGGATTAAACAAATCCTCCTACATAAGTTGTACCTGTTTATTTATAGCACTCTTTCCCCCACATCCATTCAAAGTGCAGAATTTAAACAGGATCTCTAAACTCTGAAAAGCAGGGGGTGGAGAGCTAAAGTTACATCAGTGAGGAAATCTCTGATTGCCGATTGAAGAGAACGGACACACCCCCCTTCATACAGCACAGAGGAACTGAGCTGGGGCTCTCACTCACAGGCTGTGCTAACCCCTGCCACCTTTTTTTCACTTGGTGTCAGGAAAACTCGTCAGAAGTGCCTCATGCAGATAAAAGAGGAATGAGGCAATGGACACAATTGACACCTAGTGCTCTGGGTTGAGACATGCACACACTATAAAAGGATATGCTTTGTTCATATTTCATGTCTGAGGTTTACAACCACTTTAACGGCTTCCCCACCACCCTATAGCAGAAGTACTGCTGCAGGGCTGTGCAAAATCACATATATATATGTTATTTGCACTTCCAAGCAGGGGGTGTGCGTGTGCTGCCCTACCAGCGCCGCCATTGGTGGCTACAGATGTCAGTCACCAGATCCTGGCCGGAGATTCCCCACCGGCACCCGGCGATCGCTGAGTAACACTGATAGGAACATGCCAGCAGGAACATGCTGCTGTGTATTTCTCTGCACAGCAGAGAGGTACAAAGCAGCATGTCTCCAAAGTAAAACACACACAGCACACACAGTAAAACAACACACAGTTAGCCCTTTGATCGCCCTAAATGTTAACCCTTTCCTGCCCAGTGTCATTAGTACAGTGTCATTGCTTTTTATTAGCACTGATCACTGTTTTATTGTCACTGGGGATGTTAGTAGCAGTTAGTCAGTTCCCACCCAGTGTCAGAATGCCCGCCGCAGTCCTGCTATAAGCCGCTGATCGTCGCTATTACTAGTATAAAAAAAAATACAAATTCCAGTATATATACCGCCATTTGTATTTTCACGTAGTGGGATTTTTTTTTAGCAAAGACATGTAGGAGAATACATTGTGGCCTAAATTTATGACGAAATTTGTTTTTTACTGAATTTGTTTTATAGCAAAAAGTCAAAAATATTGGGTTTTTTTTTTCGCAATTGTCGGTCTTTTTTGTTTATAGCACAAAAAATAAAAAACATAGAGGTGATCAAATACCACCAAAAAAAAGCTCTATTTGTGGGGGAAAATTACATAAATTTTATTTACAGCATTGCATGGCCGCACATTTGTCAGTTAAAGTAACGCAGCGTCTTATCACAAAAAATGGCCTGCTCAGGAAGGAGGGTAAATTCTCTGGAGCGCAAGTGGTTAAATTTCAGTTTCTGTGTTCTATACAGTAGCGTAGATCATTGATAGACCCGTCTATATTTACAGCTTTGGTTTTTAGATGTTCTCCACCTTTTCAATAAATAACTTTTTATTACGGTTCAGCAACATACTTACACCACAAAATCCAGTGGTGAAATCTGGTCAGTATAGGAAATTCTACTCCAATGCAAAGAGAAAAAAAAACAGACAACCGTGTACCTCTAGTAACTACATACAACCCAGCACTAGAAGAAATAAGAAAAAATATCAAAGATTTACAACCCATCATAACAAAGGATGGAACTCTGAAAGAAATATTCCAACCCCCACTAATATAACCCCCAACACTGGCTTTTAGACAACCCCCGACCCTTAGAAATAAACTAATCAGTAGGAAACTTGCTTCTGCTTATGATGTCACAAATAATGGAAGCAAACCCTGCAATAAAAAAACACTGCAAACTGTGCAACCAAATTAATCCATCAAAAAGTGTTACACATGCAAAAGGGATCTTCAATATCACCGGATCATACAGCAACACCTCCAGTAATGTTGTGTACCTTATCCAGTGCAGAAAATGCAGCAAAGAATCTTATGTTGGCGAAACAGGACAGAAGTTGTGAACAAGGATGAATTTGCACAGACATACCATCAAGGAACATAATGAAGATGACCTCTGCACACCTGTGGGACACCATTTCGCACAACCGGTCCACACTATGGAAGACCTCAATATTTTAGTTCTTAAAGGAAATTTCAAAACTATCCAGGAAAGGAAAACGTTTGAACTAAGAATGATATTTCTATTTGACACAAAAGATAATGGCCTTAATTTACTCTGTTTTATCTCTAGTCTAATCCTAGTTTTATAACCATTGCTGTGTACATTTGTTTGTGTTTTTTTTTTTCTCCCCCTATTAACATTTCTTTTAAAATTCTGCTAAAACTTTGTGAAGTACTACTGCCTGGACCTTGAAGAAGGGGACATACCCCGAAAGCGCGTCCTCAAAATTGCATGTTAGTGCAAATAAAAAAGTTATCACGGACAGTACTCAATTGTTTCTGTCAGTATAGGAAAAAAAGCCCTACCTATCTAAGGTGCCATATTTGAGATTTGTTGCTTGAGATTTCCATCCTTTCAACTTGGCCATTACTATTGTAATTTTGTTGGAAAGCTTAGGAGCAGGGGCGGACTGACAACTCATGGGGCCCACAGGCAATAGGGGATCATGGGGTCCCTGTGTCCTTGCCCAAACTCAAAAAAGCCTATGAAAAAGGTACCAGGGGCATCTCATGGGGCCAGCTACTGACCCTGGGCCCTCGGGCAGTGCCCGAGTTTCCGAATGGTCAGTCTACCCCTGCTTAGGAGTTAACATAACTATCACTGTCAAGCATAGTACAGAAAGTTCATGTCTGGAATTGCTTTTGAGTTGACATTTTGGCCTGAACTAAATACGAGAATAATGGCCAATGCCACTGAAGTATATAACATGCAGCCAATAGATCTTGTTGTTGCATTCCTGAAGGCAGGAATACCTTTGTATAGTCAATCCAATCAGGTGCGGACTGACAACTCATGGGGCCCCCGGGCAATAGGGGATCATGGGGCCCCTGTGCCTTTGCCGAAACTCAAAAAAGCCTATGAAAAAGGTACCAGGGGCATCTCATGGGGCCCCCTACTGACCCCGGGCCCTCGGGCAGTGCCCGATTTCCAAATGGTCAGTCCGCCCCTGAATCCAATACTGACAATTCATGCTGTGTATTGTTTGTGATCAGACATATAACTGTGATATAAACAGGCATCTAGAATCTAAAGACTTAGAGAAGATCCATCTTTAAGTGAACAAAAAACTGATATCGGTATTGATATGGATGATGCTAGACAGCACTGTGTCAAGAACAACATATTGCTGTGTAATGTCTACATTTTCTGACATCTCACACAAAAATTCTTATTATATACCACTTACAGCATGGCAGCTTGGATAAGGTTGATCTCAAAGCATCAATGAAAATAAAAATCTACTTGTAGAAGTTGTAGATACACTTAACACTGCAACATGTGCAATTCGTTATCTCAAAACTGAGACGCTGCCAAAACCATCTTAGAGTCAATCTAAGCACAAAACATATTAGAATGACTGAAAAACAGGCAACAAGTTGGTAAAACACTAATTACGCAGAGAAAAGTGACAAACATTGCTGCTATCAATCAACTTGTCATCAAACTCACAAATCAAGATCCTTTGGTAAGTCATACAATACAATCTGCAGTAATATGCACATGATGTACTTTTTCCCCTTTTCAATCTGCCACTTATTATTTTTGAACACCAGCAGCAGCTACCTTGACTTTAACAATGTATATTTTTCTATTATTCACAAGGAATTTAAACATATGCATATTTTAAAATACAGTTCACGTTGCTTACAGCTGGCAGCTTTTAGATAGAAATTCACCGTGCTCAAGTCCATCATCCTGACAAATTGTAAGGCAGAGAGAGCAGTGAGATAATCAACTTTAAATAAAGGTCTGCACTCCCTATGTTGTCCCATTCTGTCTGTACAGGCTTTTGAGGTAGCCCATGCGTCCAGTGGGAAAACTGTAATCCTATGCACATTGCCATGGTGATTTATCTAAAGATGTCTGCAGGAACCTACATTTGTCTAGAGAACGTTTGCAAAGACACAACAGTCCTTGGTGTCTACAGCTACCGCATAATAAAGAAACAACATATGAATTATTCCCACTGAGCATGGGAGATATATCAAGAGCCTGCACAATGAAGCAAGAAATGTAAAAATGGAATATTGAAAATGATGATTTCCTGCCATATATCAAATAAGCTGGAACTGTACAAAAGCACAAAGTTCAAACTTCTGATAGTGACAATTATTCTTTACAACTGACTAACAGCAAGTCAGAGCGGACTTGACATTTTATTTAAAAAATACGGTATAGAAGCCAACTGATGTGTAAAGGCTGACATGGGTTAAAGTGTTACTAAACCCACAACAGCAAAATCAGTCTGTATATGCAGTAAAATATGCTGGTTATACTCACTGTGGAACCTAAGGGGTTAATCCTCTGCATTGTGTAAAACGCCCGTTTGATCCTGTCTTCTCTGCTCCTCCTCTTGCTCAAATGCCATGTCTTATCTCCTGATAAGGCAGCCATTCTGCACATTCTCAGTTTAGTGTGTATTGCTAGAGAAGTTTTTTTTTTTCTTGGGAGAGTGCATGTGATCAGCACAGGGCCAATCAGCACTGTCCAGACAGAGGTCAGGGGTTTTGCATCCTCATAGAGCAGAAAGAAAACTCCTCCTACAAGCTTTAACCAGTGCTCTGCTGGACACTGATAGAAGTCACAAGACTGCCCTTAACTGCTGTTGAGAAAAGGTATTTAGCAGTTTAAATTTACTAAACTAATTACATTCCATGTTCTGTGTACAGTGGGAGACCAGATATAGGGAATGCAGGGTCCTGGGTTTAGTAACACTTTAAGAGGTACAGTACTTGGTACAGGAAAGAATTAGAAAAAAGCTAGAAGATTATATCTGCATTCAGCATTTAACATTGAGAACACGGATGTTAAGTAAAATCAAAGAAAAGTGCAATGGCTGCATAGCAACCAAACTCAATGTATTAAGAGATCTTTTTTCTGTTGAGTTACTATTGGCTCCTGCAAATTTGCTCAGCCTAATTCATATGAGATCCATGCAGCCATAACATTTTAGAACATAAGGAGTCTATTTATAAAATGTGCAAATCTTGGGTGAGAGTTATGTGAAAACATTTATAAATAGACCCCCCTAAGTGTTACAAAACAAATCTAAGGCCCCTTTCACAGGGTGCCTCACACACCGTATGTTATGAAAATGTTGCTAAACGCAGTGTGTGAACAGAGCCATAAGGATGCATTGTCTGCATTTAGCTACGGTAAATAAGTTCCTCTAACCGCAGCTAAATGCAGACAATGCATCCCTATGGGCTCCGTACACACACTGCGTTTAGCAACATTTTCCTAACATACGGTTTTATGCAGTTAGGAGAAATAAAGTTGACTGCTTCCAGGAGCGGTGTACCGCAGTTATCTGTACATAAAGGCAGTTCATTGCAGTACCACAAAAATTTATGTATATAGCAGCATAGAAAAGGCAAGAAGTTACTATCACAGCTAAACACAGCTGCATGTAAACGCACATAATCGCAGATAAATGCAATGTAAAAGTGCAAGTGATCTCTGTACAAGGAGTGTTGGAGTTTCAAAAATAAAACCACTTGCAATTACAAGTGGCAGAACGACCGCCTTTGTGAAAGAAGCCCAATTCATATGTGATGAAGCCTAATTCATATGCGATTTATGCAGCCATAACATTTTAGAACATAAGAAGTCTATTTATAAAATGTGCAAATCTTGGGTGAGAGTTATGTGAAAACATTTATAAATAGACCCCCCCTAAGTGTTACAAATCAAATCTAAGGCCCCTTTCACACGGGCGGTTAGATTTCAGTTTTTAGCTGCAGTTAGAGGAACTTATTTACTGCAGCTAAATGCAGACAATGTATCCCTATGGCTCCGTTCACACACTGCGTTTAGCAACATTTTCACAACATACAGTTTTATGCATTTAGGAAAAATAAAGTTGACAGAGTCCAGGAGCAGTGTACCGCAGCTATCTGTACATAAACGCAGTCAATCGCAAAGAAAAAAAAAGTAAATAGATGCTATAGAAAAGGCAAGAAGTTACTAGCGCAGCTAAACACAGCTGCAATGTAAACGCACGTAATTGCAGATAAACGCAATGTACAAGCGCAAGTGATATCTGTGCCAGGAATGTTGGAACTTCAAAATAAACATGCATTTACAAGTGGCAGAACAACCGCCCATGTGAAAGAAACCTAAATCATATGTGATGAAGCCTAATTCATATGCGATTCAAGCAGCCATAACATTTTAGAAAAGGCAAGAAGTTACTAGCGCAGCTAAACACAGCTGCATGTAAACGCATGTAATCACAGATTTACGCAATGTACAAGCGCAAGTGATCTCTGTGCTAGGAGTGTTGGAGTTACAAAATAAACATGCATTTCCAAGCAGCAGAACAACCGCCCGTGTGAAAGAAGCCTAATTCATATGCGATTCATGCAGCCATAATAATTTTAGAACATAAGGAGTCTATTTATAAAATGTGCAAATCCTGGGTGAGAGTTATGTGAAAACATTTATAAATAGACCCCCCTAAGTGTTATAAAACAAATCTAAAGCCAATTTATATCACAATCATAGAGGTTTGATATAGATGTACTTTGTTTTATCGCAATAACCCTTTGACTGCCTTGCTGCACCCTGGGAGATGACCTGATGCTCTGGTTAGCAGACTTTCACCCACATGCCATGTGAATAAATAAGTCAGCCTCTTTCCCTAGTTCAAGTCTTGTGTGTCACAGGCTGCGATGACGTTCCAGTACTGGCAGCAGGGACATGAATGGAGCTGGAAATTGAAGCTGAATGGAGCCAGCACACCTGAACTGCAGCCACCCAAATAAACAAAAGCAGCACTGTGATGTAGAGCAGCAGAGCACATAGCAGCACTGTGATCACCAGTCCTCTGCATCCTTGCCTGGATGCAGGACTGCATGCTCTTCTTGTGTTGTCTAGCACCACGGTCTGAATGATTCCCAACATCAGGCTGCTGAAGACAGCCACTAAAGCACTGCTGTATCCAGTAATAAACACACTGCTGTCACTTTCCCCCCATTAGAGAACATCTCACACACCCTGCCATGATTATGCAGCAAATCACTTTGTATTTCTAGGCAAGAGCATAGAAGGAATGATACAAAACCTAGAAGGCAATGCTGCCAAAGTTGTCCAAGAAAATGCAACTCTAGTATGAGCAGCTCCTGGATTGGGGTGTCAATTACTTTGTGATCGCTGCATCTGTGGTGTCTAGATCTGTGATATATAACATACAGGAGGCTTGGATTGCAGATCTCAAATCAATACTACAATGGGGCTCCATCACAACTATTTTATTGATCATCCTACCAAAGGCAATGGTGTATTTCATGGAAGTGATCGCCCAGCTTGTGCACTTTGCAAAGTGCCCCCCCCCCCCTTTTTGTGTTGGGTCCATTAAAGAAGGAGCCAGCTAATTGGGATAAAGAAGTAAGTAGACAGGAGAGTCTCCTCCTTACCTCTGGAAAACGCTGCTGCCAAGCTGAGCATCAGTAGAGATGACATCTGCAACATATTCCTCGCAGCCGATCTCTGCATCCTTGGATCCTGTCTGAACTTGCTGCTTCTGACACTTTAACAAAATCAGCCAAACAAATCATTCAAAGCCATTTCAACAGGACACTCATCAAAGTCACATTAGGTGTTGGCTTCCTCCTCATGTGTCCCTCTCATCTCTTCTATCAATGGAGATCTGAGCAACAACAAAAAAAACTCAGCGCAACAACCTGCAGATCGAGAGATGATCCTTCTTGTGTCCCCCCCTTCCTTGTATTGTGACAGTTCCTGCGGTATTAGAGGGACAGAGGAGAAGATGGGGATCCCGCGTGCTGCCAGGATCGAACAGGCTGGAGCAGATGTGTGCTCATCCTCTGGCAGTCCTAGTAGTGGAGGAGCCCCGGTGTTCAGATGTATTAGTAATACACGCTGAAAGTTTCCTCGTGTGCTGCACAGCCCATCGTCACATGACAACTGGCATCCCCAGCATCGCTGTAGACGTGCCTCTTCCCTGCAAGGCCGGGCCACCGCTGGGTGGTGCAGGCTCCAGATCTGACCACTGTCAGGACAGGAGAGAGGAGATCCCCATGTCAAGACAGAAGGAGAACTATTTCCTCTTCTTCATTTTTATTATTATTATACAGGATTTATATAGAGCCAACAACATTATATATATATATATATATTAGTATATAGTTACATAGTCTGGCTGAAAAAGGACAAATGTCCATCCAGCCAGTTCAACCATTAAAAAAAAAAAAGTTATAATCCTATACCCACAGTTGATTATTATTATTATTATTATACAGGATTTATATAGAGCCAACAACATTATATATATATATATATATATATATATATATATATATATATATATATATATATAGTTACATAGTCTGGCTGAAAAAGGACAAATGTCCATCCATCCAGTTCAACCATTAAAAAAAAAAAAGTTATAATCCTATACCCACAGTTGATTATTATTATTATTATACAGGATTTATATAGCGCCTATAATATTATATAGTTACATAGTCTGGCTCAGGGGCAGACTGACAACTCATGGGGCCCCGCGTTTATGAGCGTTTGCATTTAGAAGCCTTTTTTTAAGATAACCTCAGGAGACCTTCCAAAATGCCCAGAATTGGCACTGAAAAACAGTAAAAAATTAACAATTTAAGACATTTTAAGAGAAAGCAGAAGCAGAGAGGGCAGTATGTGTTGAGGTCAGGGGCAGACTGACAACTCATGGGGCCCCCGGGCAATAGGGGATCATGGGGCCCCTGTGTCCTTGCCCAAACTCCAAAAAGCCTATGAAAAATGTACCAGGGGCATCTCATGGGGCCCCCTACTGACCCCGGGCCCTCGGGTGGTGCCCGAGTTTCCAAAAGGTCAGTCCGCCCCTGGTCTGGCTGAAAAAGACAAAAGTCCATCCAGTTCAACCATTAAAAAAAAAAAAAAAAGTTATAATCCTACACCAACAGTTGATTTTTATTATTATTATCATACAGGATTTATATAGCACCAACAGCTATATATTATATAGTTAGATAGTTAGTCTGGCTGAAAAAAGACAAAAGTCCATCCAGTTCAACCATTAAAAAAAGAAAAAAGTTATAATCCTACACCCACAGTTGATTTTTTTTATTATTATTATTATTATTATACAGGATTTATTATTATACAGGATTTATATAGCACCAACAGCTATATATTATATAGTTAGATAGTCTGGTTGAAAAAAGAAAAAAGTCCATCCAGTTATTTACCTATAAATAATAGTATACAGTTATATTCTGTGTATCCAAGAAAGAAAAGTGAAACAAAAAGAAAGCGCACCAACCTTGCTCTGATGAAGAAGGGACCCCCTTCGAAACGCTTAAGCCGTACTTTGAGAGTCTACCCCTCTGATGTGACTCGAACTGGGTCTACACTCCTAAAGTTCCTTGGAGGACTTATATGCTTGATTTACTTTGTTGTTTGTGAGTGTTATTCTTAAATTAATAAAATCACAGTTTACTGAGGTAATGAGCAAGGTTGGTGCGCTTTCTTTTTGTTTCACTTTGCAGTACTGGTCGGGCTTCCCCAGCCTTGTTTAGAGCTGCACAACCTTCTATGCATTGGTGGTCGAATTTTTCAAGTTCTGTTTCCATCCATCCACCCTTACTCTGGATCATAGAGTGCAGGACAAGTTATTTCTGTATCCAAGAAAGAATCCAGGCCTTTTTTAAAGCAATCCACATTGCTGGCCAGAACCAACTCTTGAGGGAGTCTATTCCACATTTTCACAGCTCTCACTGTGAAGAAACCTTTCCGTGTTTGGAGATTACATTTCTTTACTTCCAGACGTAAAGAGTGCCCCCTTGTCCTCTGTGATGACCTCAGGGTGAATATCTCTACACCGATTATATTATATTGTATTTTACAATATAACGGGAGACAATACAGCAACGATACAGTTCAATACAAGAGGGTTAGGAGGGCCCTGCTCCTTGGAGCTTACAGTCTAAGAGGGAGGGGCTAGTGGTACAAAAGGTAATAACTGTGGGGGATGAACTGATAGGAGAAATAAAAGATTTGGTTATTAGCTGAAGGCAGGATATGCTTCCCTGAAGAGATAGGTTTTCAGAGATCGCCTAAAAGTGGGCAAAGAAGGCGATAGACGGATAGATTGGGGTAGAGATTTCCAGAGAATGGGGCAAGCTCTGGAGAAGTCCTGGAGACGAGCATGGGAGGAGGAGACAACGGAGCTAGAGAGCAGGAGGTTGTGGGAAGAGCGGAGAGGACTGTTTGGGTGATATTTGGAGACAAGATTGGTGATGGAATTTGGGGCAGAGTTATAAATGGCTTTATATGTTATTCCTAATGTTTTGAATTTGATTCATTGGGCAATGGGAAGCCAGTGGAGAGATTGGCAGAGAGGGATGGCAGATATGGAACAGTTGGTAAGGTGGATGAGTCTGGCAGCAGCATTCATGATAGCCTGAAGAAGGGATAGCCTGTGATTACGTAGGCCAATGAGGAGGAAGTTACAATAGTCAAGGCGAGAGATAGCAAGGGAGTGAATAAGTTGCTTAGTGGTTTCAGAGGTTAAGAATGGATGTATCTTGGAGATGTTGCAGAGGTGAAGTCTACAAGATTTGGACAGCTATTGGATTTGGGGCTGAAAGGACAGATGGGAGTCTAGGATTACACCTAGTACCCTGGCATGAGGGGAGGGACTGATGGTCGTATTATTGATCTTGATGGAGAAGTCAAGGGAGGCGGCACAAGCTGGAGGGAATAGTATGAGCTCAGTTTTAGAAAGATTTAGTTAGAGGAAGTGAAGCGACATCCATGCCGATATGTCACTTAGTAGGTTAGTAATGTGAGAGGAGACTGAAGGGGTGAGGTGAGGAATAGAAAGATAGATTTGTGTGTCATCAGCATAGCGAGCCATGGTAGTTTATCAAATGACCAAGGGAGGAGGTGTAGATGGAGAAGAGAAGGAGTCCAACAGAACCTTGAGGGACCCCTACAGAAAGAGGAAGTGGAAAAGAGGATACAGAGTTATAGGTAATGCTGAAGGAGCGCTGCGGTAGGTAGGAGGAGAGCCAGGAGAGAGCAGAGTCTCAGAAGCCAAGAGAGTGACGTTTTTTGAGGAGGAGGGGATTGTCAACAGTATCAAAAGCCACAGAGAGGTCAAGTAGTAAGAGTACGGAGTGATGACCATTGGTTTTAGCAGTTAGTAAATCATTAGTGAGTTTTAGTAGGGCAGTTTCAGTGGAGTGGAGTGAGCGAAAGCCAGATTGTAAAGGGTCAAGAAGGTTGTTGTCGGTGAGGTGGGAGCTCAGGCGAATGTAGACTAAATGTTTTAAGACTTTAGAGGTAAATGGCAGCAGGGAGATGAGTCTTAAGTTGTTTAGATTGGTGGGGTCCAGTGAAGGCGGGAGGGAGTGATCTGTGCATGCTTCAGAGAGGAGGGGAAGGAGCCAGTAGAGAGGGAGAGATTGAAAATGTGAATGATGGAGCATAGGATAGAAGAAGAGGGTGACTGTAGTAGTTGTGAGAGGGCAGGATCCAAGGGGCAGGTGGTAAGATGTGCTTCTGATAAAACTTTAGTGACCTCTTCAGTAGTAGCAAGGTCAAAAGAGGAAAGTGTTGAGGGAGGTTTAGTATAAGGTATGCTAAGTGGGATAGATGTCTGTGCAGTAGAGATGCCCCTACGGATTGCTTCAATCTTGTTTTTGAAATGATTGGCAATCTCATAAGCAGTGAGTGAGTCACTGGGTGGAGGTGGAGAAAGTAGAGAGTTAAAAGTAGAGAAGAGACGATCGTGATTGGATGACAAGGTATTAATAACAGTGACAAAGTAGGCTTGTTTGGCAGCATGGATGGAGGAATTGTAAGTTAAAAAAGCAGATTTATATAGGGTAAATGCTTACTGGGATTTGGTTTTATGCCACAGTAGCTCCAGTGCACAACTAAGTCTCTTAAGATTTCCTTGTGTTGTCAGTCTGCCACGGTTGTAATGGTCAGGGCCTGATACTTTGTGTAGTTAGAGGAGCAAGTGAGTCTAGTGTGGATGAAAGCAAGCTGTTGTAGACAGCAGAAGCCAGGTCAGGGCAGGACAGGTGAGTGATTCTGTCATAGAGGCGATCAGTTGAGGGTAGAAAAGAGAAGGGTTAAAGTTGTGAAGGTTTCTGTGGCTAATTGTTTGCTGCTTGGAAGGACAGGTGTTTGAAGATGAGGACACTGTAAAGGTGATGAGATTGTGATCAGAGAGAGGAAAGGGGGTGTTGGTGAGGTTGTAGGGAGTACAAAGGTCTAATGTATTCCCACCAGAATGAATGGAGGACTGTGTCCTTTGTGTTAAGGGCAAAAGATGAGGTTAGGTTGAAGAGTTGGGATGTAGCTGGGTTGTTCACATTAATGGGGATGTTAAAATCTCCAAGAATGATAGTGGGTATTTCAGAGGACAGAACGTAGGCTAGCGAAGCAGAGAAGTCATCAAGAAAGCGTGACACCTGTCCAGGAGGCCAATAGATCACTGCAATCCTCAGAGAAATGGGAGAAAATAGCCAAATGCAGTGAGTCTCAAAAGAAGAGAAGTATAGAGAGGGAGGGGTAGGGAGGACTTGGAAGGTGCTCAGTGGGGATAGAAGCAAACCAGCTCCACCTTCTTTCTGACCACTGGGTCTGGGTGAGTGAGTCCAGTGGAGGCCTCCATAGGAAAGTGCTGCGGGAGAAGAAGAATCTGCTGCTTGAAGCCAGGTTTTTGTAATTGATAGTGGGTTAAGGGAGTGGAAGACAAAAAGCTCATGGACAGAGGTGAGCTTATTACAGACTGAGTGGGCATTCCAGAGTGCACATGAAAAAGGGAGGGTGGTTCTTAGGAGCATGGGGATTGAGATGAAAATGAGTGGATTGCGGCTATTACTGGAGGAAGGAGGGTGCCTAGTGTGAGGGTGAGATATTGGAGGACCCGGGTTCGGGGAGATATCCTCAGAGGTTAGGAGGAGGATGAGGAAAGTAAGATGGGAGTAAGATGTACATGAGTGCACATGCCTTCCTGTTCTGGTGTTTGGGTCAGCAAGTGAACAAAGTATCAGCAAGAGGGGATGAGAGCAGTAGTAGGGAGATGGTAGAAGTGAGGGTGATATGTACAAGCTTTGAGGTGTAGCAGAGGGGTAAAGAAATGATATTTTGAGAACAGAGGATAGTAATATGAAAAGAGGAGTAGAGGGGGCATATTAAAAGGTAGATGGAGTGGGAATCAAACTTGTAGATGTTTCCCAGGGTGTTTTGCTTGCAGTCCATCCAGAGTGCAGTTCTTTGTTGTATCTTCTTGCTGCTTTAGTTATCCTGCTTTAGTTAAACTGTTGTGTTCAACTGCTGTTTACACTCCAGCAGAAAATGCACTCAGTTAAACTGCTGTGTTCAACTGCTGTTTTCACTCCAGCAGAAAATGCACTCATGCAGGACAATGTCCCGTCTGTGAATGTACCCCGTCTGTGACCTTCCCCATAAGCCAGTCTACATTGAAAGGGAGATGATCAAATGAGCAATCTTTCTCCACCCCAATTAGGAACTGATAAGGAACAAATGAGTTGGGGGGGGGGGTGTCAAAGCCAGATCAGGCATAGACACAGGCAAGGGTCATAAAAGATTATTGATTCTCTGATCACAGAAAGGCAAAAAGAGGGTGAGAATCAATTGCCACAAACAGACAAAAAGATATTGACTAATTATAAGTTTTGCAGAAGGTCAGTGCATAGCAATGAGACAGTTTAAAGTGGAGATGAGACGGCAGCATTTGCCTGTAAAAAGTTGGGAAAGTGTAAAGTGAATTTTTTCCTGCATTTGATAAACAGCTGCGCAAATATCGTGTGGCATAAAAAATTGCAGCTACCACCATTTTATTCTAACTAGCCTTTTCTTTCAGAAAATACACTATATTTCCAAAAGTATTGGGACACCCTTCAAAATCACTGGATTCAGATGTTCCAATCACCTCTATGGCCACAGGTGTATAAAATCAAGCACCTAGGCATGCAGACTGCTTCTACAAACATTTGTGAAAGAATAGGTCGCTCTCAGGAGCTCAGTGAAATCAAGCGTGGTACCATGATAGGTTGCCACCTGTGCAATAATTCCATCCGTGAAATTCTCTTGCTACTAAATATTCCACGGTCAGCTGTTAGTGATATTATAACAGTGGAAAAGTGGAAGCAACTGGGAACAACAGCAAATCAGCCACAAAGTGTTAGGCCACATAAAATGACAGAGCGGGGTCAGCACATGCTGAAGCGCACAGTGCACAAAAGTCGCCAACTGTCTGCAGAGTCAATAGATAAAGACCTCCAAACTTCATGTGGCCTTCAAATTAGCACAACAGTGCATAGAGAGCTTCATGGAATGGGTTTCCATGGCTGAGCAGCTCCATCCAACCCTTACATCACCAAGTGCAATGCATGCTGCCACTAAACTCTAGAGCAGTGGAGACAAGCAGTGGCAAATCACACTTCTCTATCTAGCAAGCCGATGGACATGTCTGTTTGGCGGTTGCCAGGAGAATGGTACTTGCCTGACTGCATTATGCCAAATGTAAAGTTTGGTGAAGGTGGGATTATGGTGTGGGGTTGTTTTTCAGGGATTGGGCTTGGCTCCTTAGTTCCAGCAAAGGAAACTCTTAAGGCGTCAACATACCAAGACATTTTGGACAATTTCATGCTCCCAACTTTGTGGGAACAGTTTGTGGATGGTCCCTTCCTGTTCCAACATGACTGTGCACAAAGCAAGGTCCATAAAGGCATGGATGAGCAACTTTGGGGTGTAGGAACTTGATTGGCCTGCACAGAGTCCTGACCTCAACCCAATAGAACACGATAGAATGATAGAACACCTTTGGGATGAATTAGAGTGGAGACTGCAAGCCCGGCCTTCTCATTTGACATCAGTTGGCTCTGAGGAAGAGGCAAGTCCTCGAAACGCGTCAGCCTTTTGGATGTCTAAACTCCCTATTGTGGACTGTTACTCAGCGCGGTGTTGATCCAGCTGTTCTTCTATGATGTGCCTTGACTATATTGTCGTTTGTGAGTACAACACCTACTTTATTTTTTATTAAACATTTTTTATGGTAATGCACTAGGCCTGTGCGCCCTCTTTTTGTTCTTTCCCCATTCATTTGACATCAGTGCCTGCTTCTGGAAAAAAGGTCAAACATTCCCATAGACAAACTCCTAAACCTTATGGACAGCCTTCCCAGAAGAATTGAAGCTGTTAACGCTGCAAAGGGTGGGCCAACTCAATATTAAACCCTATGGACTAAGACTGTGATGCCATTAAATTCCATGTGCGTGTAAAGGCGATTATGGCAATATATTGTAGTTCTCAAAGAAGATAACTCATGCATGCACATTTTTTAATGCCCACATTTTTGACAGATTTACTGATGTTAATAGACCAAGAAAGTTAGAAGTTAAATGGCCTAGTCTACCCCACATTGATATGTGAGTAAAAGGTAGCTGTGGTGGGCTGGATCCCATATTATCTCTTATGGACCTCAAAGTAGTTCTAGGCTTTGCTCTCCAGAGCCCCCCTAACACAGAGTCTAAATCATCATGTTATCTTTTCCTTATACTAAATAAATTATATTTGAACCTGAAGAATAAATTCTCTGTGATGACTGGAGAGATCTCTGATAGATATGAGGAACTGCTGTGAAATTCAACTGATACATATCTAACTAAAATAAAATATTTTAGCTGGATTAACACTTAATAATATGTGTAAATGTTAATGTAAAATGGCAGTGACCTTTTAAAGGTGATTGTGAATATTTTACTTGGAGCTGTGCTCATTTTTATTTGCCATATTTTAAACTACATACATCTTCCATGTCTATTTACATACTACATTGAGTACACATCTGCCCTAACCACAATTAACCGCTGGATGTGTGGATATATCCTGCACAAGCTGAGCAACTGCTGCCGATTGCAACACCTGGGATCCTGCAGATATCTGCAGGTATGCTCACCACACCATGGTTGCTTAGGACTTGAGAATGAGACCTATAACAGAACTACTACAGGGTGGCAGGGCTGCGCAAAATCACGTATATATATATATATATATATATATATATGGGGAGTGCACGCGTGTTGCCCTACCCGCGCCATGACTGGCGACTGCAGCTGTCGATCACTCGGTCCCAGCCGGAGATTCCCCACCAGCACCTGGCGATCGTCAAGGAACACTGACAGGAGAGAGGTCTGTATGTAAATAATACAGATCTCTCTCCTGTCAGCAACAGCATGCTGCTTTGTATTCCAGTCTTCACAGGAAAGAGTTAACAATGAACAGTGCAGTCGCCATGTCTGTTACCTTGAAGAAGGCAGGGGAGTGAGGGGCAAGGGAGTGCTTTGACATCCTAGACCAGTGTTTCTCAACCTTTTTTCAGTCAAGGCACCCCTTAAAATTATGGACAGCCCCGAGGCACCCTTTAAAATTGTAGACAGTCACGAGGCACCCTATTCTAAAATGTAAAAAACTATTCAAATGGTTTTATATAACGCAGCAACATCCACACATGTAGGACACCCAACATAAGAGGTGATTTATATTTCAATGCAAAATACAATTTTGCACACTGGTACTGACTAGTATGCCAATGTTTCTCTTCTCCCTCAGTTTTTCTCCACCACTAAGCTAATGTGACCCCAGCACAGATGGAGAGGGGCAGGGGAGGGTCAAACTAGGTTGCTGTGCAGGCAGCGGACATCCTCCTTATCGACTGATGATGTCATTGATTGTCAGGACGCTGGCAGCTAGAAGGTTGTAATGGTGCACAATGAAAACCTGTGGCTTTGTGTAACTAAAAGGCAGGCTTGTTCCACCCGCTAGCTTGTTTACAAGTTTTGGGCAATTTTTAGACATTTTGCTAAGGCACCCCTGAAGAAACCTCAAAGCACCCCAGGGTGCCTGGGCACCCTGGTTGAGAAAGGCTGTCCTAGACTATGGGGCTGTGATGTATACATTGTAGAGAGACACAACTTTAGTCCCTGCATGCAAGGGTGGCTCTGTAGTGGGGGTTAGCAAGCAGTAGATCTTGGCCAGATGACTGGTAGATCTCGGTCTGGGCTTGCTGACATGCCATCCCAGAGCATCAAACAGAGTGCAATGTAGAGGAACTACTTGTGAAATTGGAGCTCTAGTAGGGAGCAAGAGCCACTTAGGTTAATGTCTCCTATGTAGTGCCAGCTCCTATGCCCTGTCAAGGTTGGTGGTGTAGCACCAGCCAAGCATGACCCATTCAAGCAATTGCCCTGCAATCTTGCGTGGTACAGCAAACAAGGGTTTAAACAGGCAGCGTTGTGTTGCTTTCTCACCACCTGCTATAAGCCATTGGACCCTGCAGAAGCATGCAGTTGCAGGGTACTTGCAGAGTAGACCATTTGCTGGAATGGGTCTTGGTTGATAGGCGGAAGCACCACCAAAAGCAACAGGGGTGTAATTTCTGCTGCATGTGTACACCTTTGGCTGCTGCCTCAGCAGCTAAAGGGGGCAGGGATTGGGGGCAGTAAAACTGTGATTCAACAGTAGGGCTTTACCACCCCCCAACTTTACATGTGAACAAGCCCTTAGGGTGCCACTGCTAATTACGACTAAGGGCTTATTTACAGGTGCAGTAGGCACCAGTGTGCTTGACAGGTGGTGAGGAGGTGGCGATCTGTTGCCTCCTCATTACCTGATTTAAACCCATAATGGCTGTGCGATTTATGCGATTGTGATAGAGTATTATGGCAATTAGAGGTTTAAATCAGGTGTGAGGAGGCAACACGGTGCCCGGTGATCTTTGACTTCTCCCATGTTGATCTGGTAGATCTCCACCTCTTTAAAGCGGAGTTCCACCCAAAAGGGGAAGTTCCGCTTTAAAGAATGGTCCCCCGCTCCCCATTATGAATTGGCACCTTTGGGGAGCAGGTACCCGAAATTGACAGGTACTCGCTCCCTAGGCGATTGGAAGCGGAAGCTGTCCTCCTACCTTGTAGTCTTGTGGGACATGTGACAGGTCCCAGAAGACTACGGAGCCATTCAGGAAGCGCAGCGCTTCTCGCACATGTGCAGTGGGCACCTGGCTGTGAAGCCGCAAGCTGCCACAGCCAGGTGCCCACACTGAAGATGCCAGGGCCTGGAACACAGGATGGCCTGTGAAACGGGCTGCAGGAAGGACACCGCGGAATCGAGGGACAGGTGACTGGCTGTTTTTTAAAAGTCAGCAGCTACAGTTTTTGTAGCTGCTGACTTTTATTTTTTTACAGTTTGAGTGGAACTCCGCTTAAGGTTGTCTACCCCTGCTCTATAGGATGCAGCAAGAGAAAGGAGCCTCCCTGAAATAGGAAACTCACGGCAGCTTAACCATTTGCCGCCCCGGCTTATAGTCGTTTGGTGGCCGCAAAAATGCATTAGCTTTCCGGGGTGTATGTCATTTGGCGTTCTTCTGCACATGCGCAGTTCGCGCGGTTGCAGAGACGCGCAGCAGTACGATCTGTCACCGGCCGTGTACCTCGGACACGGCCGATGACAGATCTGAGTACCGGCCCCTGTTGCCGGTACCATCTGACCTGCTGTGACCAATCACAGCAGGTCACATGACAGTTGTATACAATGGATGGCTTCATTCATGTCATCCATTGTATACTAATGTCTAACTGTGAATGATCACAGCAGGTCACATGCACATGTCATGTGATTAGCTGTGGCCAAATCACAGCTAAGCACAAAAAAAACCAAAAAAAAAACCTGAATGAATAGATGCCATTCAGGTAAATGCTTGCCTATAGCAAAGTAATTCTTTGCTATAAGCAAATTGTGTAAAAAAAAAAAAATACTGATCACTTCCCCAAAGTAGTACAATGTTACTATGGTAACATTGTACTACTTTGGTCATAGTAAAATATGAAAAAAAATCTTAAAACAAATTAAAAAAAATGTAATAAAAAATAATAAAAAAATAAAAATAAATTAAAAAAAAAATAAATATATATATATATATATATATATATATTAATTTTTTCATTTTCCGAAAAATTATGACAAAAAAAATACAACTTCAAAAAACTCGCCATTCCTCTTATGAAGTACGTAGGACTGTCTACTTTACAAAAAGGGGTCATTTGGGGGATATCTGTAGTGTTCTGACATTCTTGGACCTCAAGAAATTAGATTGGCTGTCAGTACTTCAGGATTGATCAATATTCAGATCTATACCATAGTTTGTGAACTCTATAACTTTCCTACAAACTAAATAATACATCCTAATTTGGGTTATTTTCACCAAAGACATGTAGCAGAATACATCTTAGCCTAAATTTATGAAGAACAATTATTTATTTGTAAACTTTTATAACAGAAACAAAGAAAAACGTGTTTTTTTTTCAAAAGTTTTGTACTTTTTTGTTAATTTTGCAAAAAATAAAAACCCCAGTGGTGATTAAATACCACCAAAAGAAAGCTCTAGTTGTGTGAAGAAAATGATAAAAGTTTAGTTTGGGTACAATGTTGTATGACCGCGCAATTGTCATTCAAAATGTGAGAGCGCTGAAACCTGAAAAATGGCCTGGGCAGGAAGGTGTAAAATTGCCCGGTATTGAATTGGTTAAAGAGGAACAAGGATTAAAAGATAAAGAAGCTGCATACTCTGGCAGTGATTAAATCACCTGTTGAAAGTGTTTTTAAAAAAAAGTGAGGGTTTAATATCACTTTGATCTTCTGCAGGTCAGTGTCTAAGACAGTACTGAAGCTTTTAGATCAGTTTGATAGGCAACTTGGATTATCATTAGAACAGGTCAGCAATGCAGCCTACACGTTTTCTCCGCACAGGTGTAAATTAATACGAAACAAACGTAGCTTTTCATCCATGACAGCCGAAATCATCAAACAGGAAAGAAAGTAAACTTTGAATTCAAAGGTGTTTTTTTTTTTTTTTTGTCTTTAGATATTTGCTTCTGGAGGTGTACTAATTATGTATAAGGGCATGGATTACTTCACAGCTGATATCAAATGAAAGCCTTATAAAAAAAAAAAAAGACAAAGTAAAGTCATTTTGGGTGAAAACCAAAATGATGAAAACTAAATTTAAAAAAATCCATGGTCTTTTTTTTTTTTTATCAGAGAAGTGGCCAGGAACGTGCACATCTAAAGGGATCCTGGGGTACCCTCCAATCTTCTTACAAGGCCAGCTAGATCTTCCCACTGCAGGGGAGTTACTTGGACAATGACAGTGGGGCGGTCCCATGGCCAGCTGGCCAGGAGATGTGCGGGTAATTGTATTTAGGATTACTGGACTCCTAACCTAATGAAAGTAGCATTGGTCTGCAGGAGCATTTACAGACATGTTCAGAGAAATGTTAAGTCACTGCTGAACTGTCCACATTGCTGCTGTGACTGGTGTAACAAGATCCTGCCTGTACTAATGTAGAGCTGCAGCTGTTAGGGCATTTTATAGATAAAATACCAAATAATCCCTTATTATAGTCTGACAGGCTTGCGTAATCTTTCTATTAACCTTTTCACTGCTGCTTGGGCTATCCTATGTTATGTATTATTTATTGCTTGCAGACAAATTTCAAAACACTTTTGTAATATTCAGATTTTTAAAAAAATGTTGTGGCTTTATTTTACGTATACTTTGGCGGACAATATTATGACAATCTGGGAGCATATTACTTGATGCCGAAGGTGCTGTGTGTTCTATATTTCTTTTAAACATCTGTCAAAGCTTTGCCATGTGTACAAGGATGCATACTTCCCATAGCCCCATCTCAACCTCATATTACTTGGGAGCTAAATTATCAGGAAGTGCCGATAATTTAAAAAAATCTCTTAGACGGGCATCCTAATGAACACAAGATACAGGGACATTGTAAATGGTTTGACATCAACACGCCGACACAGGTTGGTGTTTTCACTCTTACCAACTATGTAACTATGTAATTAAGTTGATTTTTTTGGTGGCAATATTTTGACACTGGTATCTTTTGGTACAAGATCTGGGGCAAAAGAGGTAAACATGCAAACAAGAGGTTAATGTATGGCTACAGGCAGGACCATGGATAAAGAGGTACCACCAGTCCTTATGTACGGGGCCCAAGCCAACAGGGGGGGCCAGGCAGATGTGTGAATTGGATGTGGGCAGAGATGGTGATTGGCACGGCTGAGGATACAATTCCTGGAACTGATCCCCTGTATAGCTCTCTCTGCAGCAGCTGAAAGCTGGCTTCTTCTCCTTTTCTTCCTGCTGGCTTTCAGCTGAAGCAGAGAGAGCCTGACAGGGGCTTGGTTCC
Organism: Staurois parvus; assembly: GCF_062004578.1. Classification (NCBI taxonomy): domain Eukaryota; kingdom Metazoa; phylum Chordata; class Amphibia; order Anura; family Ranidae; genus Staurois; species Staurois parvus. Next base: position 9,353,643 of record NW_028318515.1, read on the forward strand.
AGTAATTCCCTTCCCCCACCCCCCGCTGCACCTATTACCCTTCTTTTGCACCATACATTCCCTCTTACTGCCCAGGCCCCCCTGTGTGCCCTAAATGGGCAGTGCTACCAGCTTCCCTCCTCTCCTTTCCACCGACAACCGTAAGCACACAATACGGTAAATATGTCACATTTACCAGCCCTTTCCTTTCCCAAATGAACACAATGAGTGATCGGTATCGGTCACTTACTGTGTTCAATCATAACTTTTTTTTTTTTTTTTTTTTTTTTTTTTTAGGGGGGGGGTTCCAGGTTGGCAGTATGGGGCCCTGTGGTTTCTAACAGCAGCTGTGTTTCTTGTACTGCCACACAAAATAGGCGATGTACAGCATCTATGTAGAAGTTGGCTTCAATGTACCTCCAAAACAGGAAGGATTCCAACACTGCATCAAGTTATGGATGGAGCCATCAAAACAGAATCACCCCCCAAGGGACATGCTTGAAGTGTATGGCCTGGCTGTCTTTGTTATCCATATCCCCTGTGCAGGGACCCAATGCTTCATTATTTCTGTACACTGTTTGCAGTGCACTACAATAACAAATTGTTGTACCAGAAATGTATGACCTGATCCATTTTGTGTTTTAATTAATATAGTTGTTAGTGATACTTGTCATGGACACTATAGTGTTTTTGGACACATTGTTAAAGCGTAAGTAAACTCTATTTTTAAATTTGTTCCTACAGGTAAGCTTAAAAGTTTTACCTTTAGGTATCTACACAGTGACATGATGACTTGATGACATGATGACGTCACTGCGCATATGTAGTGCACTCTTCATTCAGGGCACACTGAATGATGATGACTTCCATGCACATGCTCAGGTATGATGTCATCATAGCTCTGCCATTCGAATGGTCAGAGAGTGTGAATCTGGAAAGAGGACTATGTGAAGATGGCAGCAGTGACAGCTCAGTACTGGAAGGCTCTGCTTTAAAAGGTAAGTCTGACATAATGTGCAGTGATATGGAATAACACTGCAGGAGGATGATTTAAAAAAAAATAAAAAATTGAGGACACTATCATTTTAATGCAAATGTACAAAGCACCACTCATGGTAAATCAAGCATTTATTGAAGTTAAAAAATGGTACATAGTGAATTCATTTTCACACCCATAAACCTAATCTCCTCCTCTATGACAGTTATAAATTGCCAAAATTCTGCATTCCTCCTAAAAAAGGAGATCTTGAGTATACTACAGACCCAGAGGGATGGGGACTAGAAGCTGAACCCTTCAGACCCTTACACTTTTATTAGGAAGAAAAACCGAAAATAAGTACTTTATTACTTATTGGTAGTTGACATATGTCATCCTGATAAGTATTATTATTATACAGGATTTATATAGTGCCAACAGTTTGCTCAGCGCTTTACAATATAAAGGGAGACAATACAACAACAATACAGTTCAATGCAAGAGGGACATGAGGGCCCTGCTCCTTGGAGCTTACAATCTAAGAGGGAGGAGCTGGTGGTACAAAAGGTAATAACTGTGGGGGATGGACTGGTAGGAGGAATAGAAGATTCCGTTATTAGCTGAAGGCAGGATAGGCTTCCCTGAAGAGATATGTTTTCAGAGATCACCTAAAAGTGGGCAGAGTAGGCGATAGTCTGATAGATTGGGGTAGAGAGTTGCAGAGGATGGGGGAGGCTCTGGAGAAGTCCTGAAGATGAGCATGGGAGGAGGAGACAAGGGAGCTAGAGAGCAGGAGGTCATGTGAGGAGTGGAGAGGACGGTTTGGGTGATATTTGGAGACAAGATTGGTGATGTAATTTGGAGCAGAGTTATAAATGGCTTTAAATGTTATTGTTTATGTTTTGAATTTTATCCGTTGGGCAATGGGAAGCCAGTGGAGGGATTGGCAGAGCGGGATGGCAGATATAGAACGGTTAGTAAGGTGGATGAGTCTGGCAGCAGCATTCATGATAGACTGAAGAGGGGATAGCCTGCAATGAGGTAGGTCACTAAGGAGGGAGTTACAATCGTCAAGGCGAGATATAACAAGGGAGTGAATAAGTTGCTTAGTAGTTTCCAAGGTTAAGAATGGGCGTTTCTTGGAGATGTTGTGGAGATGAAGTCTACAAGGTTTGGACAGTGATTGGATTTGGGGCTGAAAGGACAGATGGGAGCAGGGGCGGACTGACCATTTGGAAACTCGGGCACTGCCCGAGGGCTTGGGGTCAGTAGGTGGCCCCATGGGATGCCCCTGGTAACTTTTTCGTAGGCTTTTTTGAGTTTGGGCAAGGACACAGGGGCCCCATGATCATCTATTGCCCGGGGGCCCCATGAGTTGTCAGTCCACCCCTGGATGGGAGTCTAGGATTATACCTAGTACCCTGGCATGAGAGAAGGGACTGATGGTTGTATTATTGATCTTGATGGAGAAGTCAAGGGAGGGGGCACAAGCTGGAGGGGATAGTATGAGCTCAGTTTTTGAAAGATTGAGTTTGAGGAAGTGGAGTGATATCCATGCCGATATTGCACTTAATAGGTTAGTAATGCAAAATTGTTTACTGTAGTAGGTAATTGTTTGCTGCTTGGAGGGATAAGTGTTTGAAGACAAGGACACTGTGAAGGTGATGAGATTGTGATCAGAGAGAGGAAAGGGGGTGTTTGCGAGGTTGTAGGGAGTGCAAAGATGGGAGAAAACAAGGTCTAATGTATTCCCATCAGAGTGAGTGGAGGACTGTGTCCATTGTGTTAAAGCAAAAGATGAGGTTAGGTTGAAGAGTTGGAATGTAACTAGGTTGTTCACGTTAATGGGGATGTTAAAATCTTCAAGAATAATAGTGGGTATTTCAGAGGAGAGAAAGTAGGGTAGCCAAGAAGAGAAGTCATCAGGAAATCGGGACACCTGTCCAGAAGGCAGGTAGATCACTGCAACCTAAGGGAATTAGGAGAAAACAGCCAAATGCAGTGAGTCTCGAAAGAAGAGAAGGATAGAGAGGGAGGGGTAGGGAGGACTTGAAAGGTGCTCAGTGGGGAGAGAAGCAAACCAACTCCACCACCTCTCCGACCACTGCATCTGGGTGAGTGAGTCCAGAGAAGGCCTCCATAGGAAAGTGCTGTGGGAGAAGCAAAATCTAATGCTTGAAGCCAGGTTTCTGTAATTGCTAGTAGGTTAAGGGAGTGGGAGACAAAAAGGTCATGGAAAGAGGTGAGCTTATTACAGACAGCATTCCAGAGTGCACATGAAAAAGGGAGCATGGTTTATAGGAGCACGACAATAGAGATTAAATTGAGTGCATTGCGGCTATTTCTGGTGGAAGGAGGGTGCCTGGTGTGGGGGTGAGATACTGGAGGACCAGAGTTTGGGGAGATATCCCTAGAGGTTAGGAGGAGGATGAGGAAAGTAAGATGGGAGTGGGATGTATATGAGTGCACATGCCTTCCTGTCCTGGTGTTTGGGTCAGCAGGTGAGTACAGTATCAGCAGGAGGTGATGAGAGCAGTAGTAGGAAGATGGTAGCAGTGAGGGTGATATGTATAAGCTTTGAGGTGGAGCAGAGGGGTAAATAAATAAAATTTTGAGAACAGAGGATATTAATATGAAAAGAGTTCTTTGTTGTATCTTCCTGCTGCTTGAGATATCCTGCTTTAGTTAAACTGCTGTGTTCAACTGCTGCTTCACACTCCAGCAGAAAATGCACTCACGCAGGAAAAATGCCCCCCATCTGTGACCTCCCCCATGAAGTGGTCTAAATTAGAGAGCTGATTAAATGAGCAACTCAGCTCTGCCCCAATTAAGAACTGATAAGGATCACATGAATTGGGGGGAGATGTTGGTCAAAAACAGAACAGACACAGGCCAAAGTCATAAAAGATGCTTGATTCTCTGATCACAGAAAGGCAAAAGGAGGTGAGAATCAATCACCACAGACAAAAAGATACAGACTAATTATCCTGAGTTTTTTAAAAAGTCAATGCGTTGCACAGAGACAGTTTAAGGTGAAGATGAGACAGCAGCATTTACCCTAAGTCAACAGAAAGTCAATGCTTTGCACAGAGACAGTTTGTGTGTCATCAGCCTAAAGTTGTTTTATCATCGGCTCTGCTCACACTGGTATATGTTTACACTAGAGATTAGAAGGCTGAGAAGCTGAGAAGCTGTCAAGCCACTGCTGGGATTTTAAGGTCAACTTGCTCTTTAGTACCTATAGCTGCAGAGGACAGTAAGGGGATTATTTACTAAAGCTGGAGAGTGCAAGATCGGGCTCACTTATGCATAGAAACCAATCAGCTTCTAACCTCAGCTTGTTCAATTAAGCTTTGGCAATAAAACCCGGAAGCTGATTGGTTTGTATGCAGAAGTGAGTCGGACTTTGCACTCTCCAATTTTAGTAAATAAACCCCCAGGTGTTTGTTATAGAGCTCACCAACTGCATGTTAAGAATATGTAGCTAACTGAAAGTCCAAAAAATATTTTTTAATGAAATGGTGAACTGACAGGGATGTGACTATTCCTCAGCAATTACTCCAAGTTTCCTCTTCTGACCAGCTGCTCTATACTCTACAATAGAAGAAATCTGTTATTAACCATATGATGACATGGAAAGGATGGTAGAAATGCATACTTTGTGAATCTGTACATACTAGTAGTTTTTTTTAGGAAAAATGGTAATCTTTTAACTGCTTATACATATATTTAGTAATTTTAACAACTCTTTAAAGAAAAACTAATCGTTTGGGGTAAATTTTTAGCTTTTAAATTGTCTTATATTTTTTACAATATACATAAACAATTAGCTAAAAAGATGGCAGCTCTATGGATTTATGCCTTGTGTTTTTTTTCAACTGATTCTGATGGAAACCTCATTATAGGCAATAAAATATAAAATGAGTCAAACAGAATGCAAAACACTATTATGCAATATTTCATATTTCCTGACTTTAAAAATAATTTTTTTTTTTGTTCAAATCATAAAAAAGGAAGAAAATTACTTTTTAAATATAAAACTTTACATAGAACCAGATAAACTATACAAACAATTACTTCTGTTCTGTCTTCTCAAAAGTAAGTGGCGCTAAAAGAAACAAGTTAAAAGATCATATTGGTTCTCATGGTGAGGGTTCATCTTCAGGTTTTCTAGAGGAAGAGGTAGCAGATAAACTGGCTTCCTTAAAGTGGGTCAATTTATGTTTTAAGGTAAAAAACCTTTCCGGGTGCAGCTTCCCCCCTCCCAACCCACCTATATTTACCTGAGCCCCATCTCGATCCAGTGATATGTGTGAGAGCAGTAGCTCTCCTGGGTCTCTCTATCCTCATGGGCTCACACATCAGCTGGAGCCACTGGTGGCTCCTGCTGCTGTCAGTCACAGTCCTTGAGCCAATGAAGAGAGAGAGAGGGGGCAGAGCCGCGCCGAGCAGCGCTTTATTTGTGAATGGATAATTTCCATTCACAGGAGAACTGCTTGAGAGTGAGCCTGCTCGAGTGCCCCCCATAGCAAGAGGCTTGCTACTGGGGGCACTTGGCAGGGGACCCAAAAAGAAGAGGATCTGGGCTGCTCTGTGCAAAACCATTGCTACTTTTCAGTAATTTTTTGCAATTTCCTGTGCGATTTCCATTATACTCTATCCTCACCTCACCCCTTCAGTCTCCTCTCACATTACTAACCTACTAAGTGACATATCAGCATGGATGTCACTCCACTTCCTCAAACTCAATCTTTCCAAAACAGAGCTCATACTATTCCCTCCAGCCCGAGCCCCCTCCCCTGACTTCTCCATCAAGATCAATAATACAACTATCAGTCCCTCCCTTCATGCCAGGGTACTAGGTGTAATCCTAGACTCCCATCTGTCCTTTCAGCCCCAAATCCAATAGCTGTCCAAATTTTGTACACTTCACCTCCACAACATCTCCAAGATATGCCCGTTTTTAACCTCTGAAACCACTAAGCAACTTATTCACTCCCTTGTTATCTGTCGCCTTGACTATTGTAACTCCCTCCTCAATGACCTACCTCATCGCAGGCTATCCCCTCTTCAGTCTATCATGAATGCTGCTGCCAGACTCATCCTCCTTACTAGCCATTCCATATCTGCCATCCCTCTCTGCCAATCCCTCCACTGGCTTCCCATTGCCCAATGAATAAAATTCAAATCATTAACAATAACATATAAAGCCATTTTTAATTCAGTCCCAAATTTAGATCACCAATCTTGTCTCCAAATATCACCCAAACCGTCCTCTCCGCTTCTCCCACCACCTCCTGCTATCTAGCTCCCTTGTCTTCTCCTGCCATGTTCACCTCCAGAGCCTCCCCCATCCTCTGGAACTCTCTACCCTAATCTATCAAACTATCGCCTACTCTGCCCACTCTTAGGCGATCTCTGAAAACCTATCTGTTCAGGGAAGCCTATCCTGCCTTCAGCTAATAATGGAATCTTCTATTCCTCCTATCAGTTCCCTTACCTTTTGTACCACCAACCCCTCCCTCTTAGATTGTAAGCTCCCAGGAGCAGGGCCCTCCTAACCCTCTTATATTGAACTGTATCATTGCTGTATTGTCTCCCTTTATATTGTAAAGCGCTGAGCAAACTGTTGCCGCTATATAAATCCTGTATAATAATAATAATGTATGTGAAATCGTAACAAAACTGCAGAAAAAGTAATGCAAGAACTACTTTAGAAATCGCACATATTGTAGTTTCTTTTCTCTTATGCTCTTGATGAGCGCTACTAATAAACAATTGTGATTTTTATATTGCTACAGGCATAAACTTGCACTTTCCACATTTTACTCGCAAGTACATTTGAGTCCCTCATTGTTTACTGCCTGTATTTTTCTTACCAGCATTTAACTTGATCATAATGCTGTGTTACATATGCTTGTTTACTAGGAAATGCTATTCTATTTCTTGTAATGATCAGCATATTTTTCTGAATAAACAGTTTTTGACCAAGAACATGGGGACATGACCTCAATTAAGCAGGAGGAAAGTTCAGAAGTAACCCTAGAAAGTATTTTTTTATCAAAAGAGTAGTTGAAGCTTTGAAAAAACTTCCAGCAGAGGTAATGAGTTGGTCAGCAGTAGGTAAATGTAAACATGATTCAGACAACCATAGATCAATAGACAAGAAGGTTGAAAATGAAGAAGAGAAAAAAAAAAGAAGCAGACTTGAAGGACCACTTGGTCTTTCTCTGCTGTAAATTTTTTTTTGTTTTTCTATGTTTCTAAAAATCAAGATATATTGTACATTTGCAGTAAATACTTGATATTTAAATGTTGCATCCTTATTTACAAAAAAATATACAATATGTATTATGGCGTGGGAGGCAAAGGCAATGTGGGAATGTTCAGGATGATCAATTATGCAATATCAATTGGATCTATAACTAGTTTAGAATCTCTGTCCCTATAGTCTGTAGAAAGAATTCTTTGTACCATAAGCTGATAGATTCTCATTTACTTCTCTGTGACTTGAGCATACATTATCTGTTATGTAAATGGGATAACCATTCTCTGTGAAATTTATCACAAGTGTGAATTCTTTCTTTTATCTTATGAGGCAGAATTAGGAGACTGTGAAACATAAACCATGTAAAAGATGAGAAACACAGCAACAGATATAATTTAAGGGAGAATACATTAGCCACACAACTGAATCCATTTGCCAAAAAAGCAAAGTTGCCTTTTGCGAATTAAAAAAAGTTGGGGGCTAATTTATAAAGGATAAAATAAATAGCTATCCACTTTTTGACAGACCCCACAGTGTTGACTATACACCAGTGTTTCTCAATCTGTTTGCCTTCAGGGAGCCCTTGGCAAAAAGTTTGAGATTTTGGGGAACCCCTGAAAAAAATGTTCAGATCTACAGCTCATGGAACATTGGATCTGACCAGTGAGCTATAGATATAACAAGAATTAAAAACAACATTAAATAGTAGAATAAATATTAAAAAAAAAAAAACTTACCTCCTTCATCTGAAACTTGGGCATGCTTATTTCTGCACATATGCTCAGTTCTGGGTCGAACTTGAGATAGGCACACACGAATTTCATCTTCAACTGAAATTAAATGATTTCTTTCCTTGCTCTTGATGCTTGTTAAACAGGAAAAAACTTGCTCACACATGTAAGAAGTAGAAAACTGTAGCAAAAGGTTTAATGGCTTTCTGTAAATGGCAGGATACTCTGACAGAAATCCAGAATTTGTCCAAGGGCACATCATCAAACCTCATTCTGAGGGGATGATCAGATTGCAGATCACAAATGTCTTCCTGTTCTTTTAAACTCAAGTTCTCTGACTGAACAGAGAAAGGGCTCCTCACCCAATCATACATTTCTGTTGAAAGAAGAGGAACATAATATTCAATTTTGCTCTGCAATATATCCAGGTGGCTTTCAATTAGACTGGAAATTTGCTGGTATCCTTCCTCACTTCCAAGGCCAAGCAACAGAGGAAACATCTCCAGATTTCCTTTAACAACATGGCTTTTCCAAACATTCAATTTCCTTTTGAATCCAAATATCTTGTCGCTTGAAGTCAGGATATTTTCTCCAGAACCTTGCAGAGACTTGTTCAGCAGGTTCATGTGACTACAAATGTCAGCTAAGTATGCCAGTTTCTGCAGCCATTCTTCATCTTCAAAGCACTGAGCAAAATCTGAGCTACTCATTTCTTGAATCTACTCCTTTAGTTCATTTAGATCAACCATCCTGTGGAGAACTCATCCTCTGCTAAATCACCTGATTTCTTTACCTAGCAGGAGGTTTATGTGGTCCTTTTTCATGCTTCCACAAAGTTTTTGAAACATTCTTGAGTGAACTGGTCTTTGTTTAATTAAACAAGTTCACCATTTTGTTTCATCATCCAGAACACTTTTCATCTCCAAGAGTTTTGGATATGAGCACTTCTCTATGAATAAAGTGTGTTGTGACAACATTAGGGTTTTCCTTTTTTACAAGTGAGGAAAAGCCTTTCATGGAGCCAACCATTGATGGGGCACCATCAGAACATATTCCAACACAACCATTCCAAGACCTGATTGGCCAAACACCCCCGTGTTTCAAACCTAATGAACGATGAACTGCAAACTTTGAACTCAATGCAAGTCTATGAGACTCAAACTTGCAAATTCAAAATGTCATACAATTCAAAATGGTATAAAATTAAACATTTTGCTGGAGCCATTGCTGTATTTGTAAGTTGTTTGCCAAAGATAAGGCACAATGGGATGGAACAATGTGGATCACCTGTCTTTAAAAAACCCATAGGTAGGTAACTTTCACTGTAATTATGGACTTGGAAATAGAAGATGAAGATGTACTATCCTCCTCTTGTACCTCACTCCTCCTCCTCACAAAACGCCACATTGGACCTTGAACCATTTTGTTTTAAAACAACTTTGCAGATGACACCAAGCTGTGCAGTGGAATAACGTCTTTACAGGATGTCTCCAACTTACAAGCCGACCTCAATGCACTGTTTAATTGTGCATTGTTTAAATGTGGCAAATGAGGTTTAATGTTGATAAATGTAAGGTTCTGCACTGGGGGCTAAGAATATGCATTCATCATACATGCTAGGGGGAGTACAACTGGGGGAATCAGTGGTGGAGAAGGATCTGGGAGTTCTGGTAGATCACAAGCTTAATAATGGCATGCAATGCCAAGCTGTGGTTTCTAAAGCGAGCAAAATCCTTTCTTGTATTAAAAGAGGTATAGACTCCAGAGAGAGATAGCATTTTACCCCTGTACAAATCATTAGTAAGACCTCATATGGAATATGCAATTCAGTTTTTGGCACCAATTCACATAAAGAACTTTGGGGAACTGGAGAAAGTACAGAGAAGGGCAACCAAACTGATATAAGGCATGGAGGAGCTCAGCTATGAGGAAATATTGGAGGAACTGAATTTATTCTCTCTGGAGAAGAGGAGATTAAGGGGGGTTTGATCAACATGTACAGTATAAATACATCAGTGGTTCATATAGTGAACTCTGTGTAGAGCTATTCACCTTGAGGTCATCACAGAGGACAAGGGGGTACACTTTACATCTGGAGGAAAAGAAATTTAATCTCCAAACACGGAAAGGTTTCTTCAGAAAGTGAGAGCTGTGAAAATGTGGAATAGACTTCCTCAAGAGTTGGTTCTGGCCGCAGGCAGATCAGATAATGATTTGCAGAGAAAGGCATTGAGGTGCACTTGCCACTCAGCAATCAAAATTTAAATTTTACCAATACAAACCTTGGAGGGGGCCATACCCGATAGAGCTAAGAATTACTTTTGGGAATGTAGGGATAGGAAAAAATTATCTTGAAAAAAAATTGCTGGTTACATTTTTCTCAGTTAAGAAAACACATACTGTACATCCTAGATACTATTAAAAAAACTGAAGTATACTGTTAGTGGGAGGTGTAATACTATGTTGGTCACTGTTTTCTTGTTTTAGGATGGCAGTATAACACAATTGCCTCTTAATACTGTATTTTGCAATGAATGAGAAATAAATAAAGGCTTTTCATTTACAGGCTCAAGTTGCAATTTACCCACAGAAGTAGACAACTGATCAGTAGTGACTCATTCAAATGAATCACTGTGCCTCTAAAAATATATAAGTATGTTACACTTTTTTTAATAGAATACATACACGTTTTAATGTCAATATATACGTTTTAATGTCAATAGTGAACTCATCTTGGAAAACAGGGAGTACTTACCAATGTTCCAACCTCAAGTCTATGGTAATTTCAACCAAACTTCCAGGGGAGGCTCAATATTGCTTATGAGCAGTCTTAAACAACCTATAGATTATGCAATTTTTCTTCCTTCCTCTATAGATGGAAGGAAAATAAATTGCTTGAGTCCCCCATCAACACAGCCACTGTTGATAGGGGAATCACTCCTGTATTGCTATTGTGTTCTGCCGGAGGAGAACCTTCCCTGCCAGCAGAACACAATGATCACTTCTGATGGCTATAGCTACCGGCAGTGATCACATGAAAAAAATCTGATAGGCTGGTTTTACTAAAGTAAATTGATTGATTGACTTCAGTACAACCAGCCTGCCCATAGATGGATCGAATCTTGTTTGGTTTATTTATGGCCGGCTTTACCCTCACATTAAATAGTCACTTTAGCACCTAAAACTAAATGATAAATCTTCCACAAAAATATGCATAGTGTATGTGCATTTAATGCACCCTAATTCACAAACATTTGCACATGGAAAGAAAATAGTTTATGATGTCATAAAAAGGGAAAATATTTTCAGTTTTAATATAAAAAAATCCACATTGTTAGGTAGGCACATCCTGTATGGGGTATACCTGACAAATAAATGAGTAGGCTCTGTTCATGGTACAAATCTGCCCTATAGACAGGCATACTCCTACTACTGCTTTAACAAACTGACATTAACTAGAACATAAGAACATACTGCACTGTACAAATAGACTTTTTATTTCTTGTGAAATGCCAACAAAAGTACACTTTCTTTATTATGAAAGAATTTGTCAATCAGCCAATACTTATTTAAACTTTAATATATAACAAATACTCTAATTTAATAGATTCTAGTTGAATAAATGCATGAGGTCTTTTCACATGCAAGAAAGACGGAAGCAAACTCATTTTAGACATAATAAAGCTAATTACAGTATATATAAGAAAAAGAAATTTAGTAGTGCTTTATATGGCAACCACTCAGATTGTAGCTTTCATCTTTTAAAGCTGAACTCTAATTAGATACATGATTTAATCCATTTATATATACATTGAAAGCAATAAGTCGTTTCACATAGAGTACCTGTACAGTATACTGTATTTGGATGAATACAGTGGAGTTGATTTACTAAAACTGGAGAGTGCAGCTCTGCAAAGAAACCAATCAGCTTCCAGTTTTTCTTTTCTTGCACTAGGTTTTAGATTTTGCTCTCTCCAGTTTTAGTAAATTAACCCTGGTATGTCTTGATGTTAGCCTTCTGTACAGCAGGAGAGGGAGGAACAGCACTTTGAGCCAAACCTGCTTTGCTGAATACACACAGATATGCTGACAAAAAGAGAAAGAAGAATATGACTCCATCAGCCGGTTCCTTCATTTTCGACTCGTAGGCTGGCAGCAGTCATATGACCAAGCTATATTGCTTAGCTGTGCCAGAGAAAAAGTAAGGCCACCAGCCTAGCTGTGCTGTCCAACAAAGTGTTTAGATCACAAGAATTGCTGAACAGATTTATAAATATTTTAGCAAGAAACACAGTTCACATATATGAATTTCAAGAGTGTGTTCATCTTGTTGGCTGTTTCGAAGATACAAAATTGAGGTCTTCAGTTGCCATTCTATGCTGAGTTTCTAGTGCATCTTTAAGGAGAAATGGGCTACTTCATGGCTATATGTGTGAAGATGGGAGCTCTGCTAGATTGTCAGACACCTACCTCTGGATCCAATCCGGTCTGTTTAAAAAAAGGAAAAGGACCCATCGTCTTCCGTTTAGGCGGATCAGATCAGAGGGTATTTGGGTGTAAACAAACAGGCAGAGTCTGTTTGCTCCCGGCCACCCATAGAGCAGAGCAGGCTCTGTCCTTGCTTGTTCTGTGCAAACGTGAGCGGACACGGATGTATCTATCCACCTACTGTGCTCCAATCAGCATGGGATCTGTGAGCTGATCCTCTGCTGAATGGAAAAGATTCCACACAGAATCCATCCCATATGAAAGATTAGCTTTGCAATAAGGACATCCACACAGGTATATATTTAATCTATGAATGTTTTGCTGAGTAATAGCAGTGTAAAATGGATCACAAAGCATCAAAGGCAGAGTGATAAGTTTCAAAAATACAAACAAAGTTTTTATAAGGTATCTGTTAAATTACACTATTCTACGTTGTATATCTCAGGTATATATCCATGGGGAAGGAGAACATTCTGATTATCTGAGATAACATTGTAAGTGTTACATAAAATGATAAATGGCATTACATGCTAATTAAAGTCTGTAAATCAAACGAAAAGCTATTAAAAATAACATGATAGAAAACCCATAATATAAAAGAAATCCATAACCAAAGGTACAAGGCTGAACATCTAACCACCATCCCACATATCTAGAACAATGGTTACAATCATAAGTTTAAATTTACAGACATCCTTGACTTTCTTTCTTTCTTTCTTTCTTTCTTTCATTGCCTAGACAAAACTAAAAGAAAAATAAAGAACTCCAAACACAACAAGAGGTAGGACATATTGTAGCTCACTTATAATTCACATTTAATTTGTGCTGAGATATCTTCCTGCTGACTCCATCTTATTATATGTTAATAACTCAATTCAATGATGTATCCCATCCTAATAGTCCCTCCTGTTGTTTGAGTTCTTTATCTTTTAGATGGTTATGCTGTCAATCTTGTCAGCCTCAGTTTGGACAAAAGTATCCACCATCTCATAGGTGGAAGGATGATCCAGGCCTGCAGGCTCAGAGTGAAAAGCATTAAGTTCATGCTTTACAGTATAATCACAAAGACAGCACTTCATAAAAGCAAGCAAGCATTTAACCAATACATACAGTATATAGAAATATATACACTATATTGCCAAAAGTATTGGGACGCCTGCCTTTACACACGTGAACCTTAATAGCATCCCAGTGTTAGTCTGTAAGGTTCAATATGGAGTTGGCCCGCCCTTTGCAGCTATAACAGCTTCAACTCTTCTGGGAAGGCTGTCCAGAAGGTTTAGGAATGTGTCTATGGAAATGTTTGACCATTCTTCCAGAAGTGCATTTGTGAGGTCAGGCGCTGATGTCGGATGAGAAGGCTTGGTTTGCCGTCTCCACTCTAATTCATCCCAACGGTGTTCTATTGGGTTGAGGTCAGGACTCTGTGCAGGAAAGCCAAATTCCTCCACCCCATGCTTGCTCATCCATCTCTTTATGAACCTTGCTTTTGCACTGGTGCGCAGTCATGTTGGAACAGGCAGGGGCCATCCTCAAACTGTTCCCACAAAGTTGGGAGCATGAAATTGTCCAAAATGTCTTGGTATGCTGATGCCTTAAGAGTTCCCTTCACTGGAATTAAGGGGCCAAGCCCAGCCCTTGAAAAGCAACCCCACACCATAATACCCCCTCCACCAAACTTTACACCTGGCACAATACAGCCAGGCAAGTACCGTTCTCCTGGAAACCGCCAAACCATCCATTGAATTGCCAGACAGAGAATCGTGATTCGTCACTCCAGAGAACAGGTCTCCACTGCTCTAGAGTCCAGTGGCAGAGTGCTTTACACCACTACATCCAATGCTTTGGATTGCACTTGGTGATGTAAGGCTTGGATGCAGCTGCTTGGCAATGGAAACCCATTCCATGAAGCTCTCTATGCACTGTTGTTGTGCTAATCTGAAGGCCACATGAAGTTTGGAGGTCTTTAGCTATTGATTCTGCAGAGAGTTGGTGACTTCTGTGCACTGTGAGCTTCAGCATGCGCTGACCCCGCTCTGTCATTTTATGTAGCCTACCACTTCATGGTGAGTTGCTGTTGTTCCCAATTGCTTCCACTTTGTTATAATACCACTAACAGCTGATAGTGGAATATTTAGTAGCAAGGAAATTTCACGGATAGACTTATTACACAGGTTGCAAACTATCACGGTACCACGCTTGATTTCACTAAGCTCCTGAGAGCAACCTATTCTTTCACAAATGTTTGTAGAAGCAGTCTGCATGCCTAGGTACTTAATTTTATACACATGTGGCCATGGAGGTGACTGGAACACCTTAATCCAATGACTTTGAGGGGTGTCCTAATACTTTTGGCAATACAGTGTATATTCCAATACCATAGAGGGGCCAATGCAGGTCAACAACCCAGCCTCTAATTCCTGTGAACCATTTGGATGGGTTGAGCCAGTCAATTCAATTTGTCAAGCTGGCCCAAGTTTTTTTCAAATTCTTGCTTCAACTGCTGCACTATCCCTACATGAGCAATGAAAGCATCTTCAGATTTGGTATCATTGGAAATGTAGTTGCAGCAGGAAGTACCAACAATTGTATACATTACTTCCTGGCTGGCAGTGAGATTATCCAGAACAAGCCTGTGTTGTATAATTACCTTTCTGATAATTTTCAAATCATTAGCCATAATAACACAAATCTTATCATAGATTGCATTTACATTATTCATCAGATCTGCTACATTAATTATGAAGATAAAAACTTTCTTTATGCAACACCTGTTAACCCAGGGTATGTCAAACAATGGAAGAAAGAAAGATTCAGTTGGTCTTCCATATATCAAGTGGCAGGGATGATTTGGCCAAAATAGCATACACATATCACATCAATGGGCATCCAGTTGTATACATATCTTCCACGGAAAAAATAGAATCCTGGGGGAGTAGAACAGGTCTTTTTAAAGTTAAAGCCAGTAAGGCAAGTCTGCAGTTGAAAATGACTTAATGTGGAATTCTTACTGTTAATTAATATGTTACTAAACCAGGGATCCTGCATTAACTATATCTGGTCTCCCACAGTACACAGAACATAGAAATGCAATTATTTTAGTAAATATAAACTGCTAATACCTTTACTCATCAGCAGTTAGAGCAGTCGTGTGATTTCTATCAGTGTCCGGTAGAGCACTGGTTAAAGCTTGGAGGCAGAGTTTCCATTTTCCTCTGATTGTCCAATGAGGTTGCATAAACCCTGACCCTCTGTCGGGATAGTGCTGATTGGCCCTGTGCTGATCACATGAACTAAAACATGTACAAAAAATACTTTCCCAGAGTCCTTTGCTAGGGTTTGATCCTAGCTGCTTTACCAACTTTACCATCTTTCTTCTTGGCCTTTGACCTAGTAAGTTGAGTGGCTCTGAGGAAGAGGCAAGTCCTCGAAACGCATCAGCCTATTGGATGTCTACACTCCCTATTGCGGACTGTTACTCAGTGCGGTGTTGACCCAGCTGTTCTTTATGATGTGCCTTGACTATATTGTCATTTGTGAGTACAACACCTAATTTATTTGTTATTAAACAGTTTTTATGGTAATGCACTAGGCCTGTGCGCCCTCTGTTTTTTCTTTCCTCAAGCTGAGAGGAACACCTGCGAGGTACAGACAAGGAAGGCTTTTCAGGGTTAGACTGGGTAGGTCTTATCCGCAAATCCAGGGGTAGAATATGCAAATCCAGAGGTGGAATGGCTTTCTTTCAGTGGAAACTATGGGCCCAGTATTTTTAATCCTTCATTTGGGAAACTGAGAATAATCTGGTATAGTCCTCTCCAGTTAGGAGACAATGAAGTCTTTGGGGTATGATTCTTGATGTATACCCAGTCTCCTTGCCAGAAGCAGACTGATCATTTGGAAACTCGGGCACTGCCCGAGGGCCCGGGGTCAGTAGGGGGCCCCAGGAGATGCCCCTGGTACCTTTTTCATAGGCTTTTTTTGAGTTTGGGCAAGGACACAGTGGCCCCATGATCCCCTATTGCCCAGGGGCCCCATGAGTTGTCAGTCCGCCCCTGCTCCTAGCTCAAGTCAATGCATCTGCAGTTGATCCTCTTGTTTGGGTTTCACTGCTCGTGCCCTGGAAAAAGTACTAAAAAACACAGTTGGCAGTTTTGTTCAAAGTCCATTAAAGCATCCTGACCAGTCATTAGATTACCATCTGTATTTGGAATTAGACCTTGGGTTGAAGGACTTCCAAACAGTATCTCAAAAGGTGATAGTCCATGCTAGTAAATGCCATAGGCGATAAATCCACCCAAGTACCAATAAAGTTGGCCATAAGCTTAGCCAGATATCTTTTTAATGTTTGATTGGTTCGTTCAACCATTTCAGTTTGACTACCTGCACCACTAACTTGTTCTCAAAATGTTTTTTCCTATCAGAAGAGATGATCTGTCCTATACCATGCCAAGGTATTAATTCCTTTGTAAAGCATTTGGCTACTGCTTTGGTATCATTCCTCGCCATTCGGTATGCTTCTACCCAGCCAGAGAATTGATCCACACACACCAGCAGATACCTGAATTTTCCACAGGGCGGCATTTCAGAAAAATAACTTTGCACAATTTCAAAAAGGTGCATTTGTCACAGGCAAATGTTTAGTAAGTGTTTTTACAGGTTTTCCTATGCTGTGCTTCTGACAGACTGCACATTATTTAGTCTGTTGTGTCACAAAACTCTGAAAACCTGGTGCCCACCAATGTTGACTGACCAATTTAGTCATCCCTCTTGTTGAAACATGGCAATACTCATGAATCAAAGAGAAGAGATATGGACAAAGAGTAAGAGGGGCAATTAACTTGTCAATCATTCTCCAGATTTCATCGGGAGAGAGGACAGCAGTCCTATGGATCCAACCCTGTTTGGAGGGAGAAGCATCCTGTAATTGTGACAAAATAGTAAAGTCCACAGAAAAATTGCAGGTAGTTTGATCGAGGTTGATGTCTGCTCCCAAAATGATTTTTTGGCAACTTGATCAGTATGAGTGTTATCTTGAGAAATAAAATAATTGGCATTAGTATGTGCTTTGCATTTAACAATACCAACTTGTTTTGGTAAAATAAAACATTCTAGGACAGTGGTTCTTAACCTGGGTTCGATCGAACCCCAGGGGTTCGGTGAGTCAGTCTCGCGGGTTCGGCGGAGGTGAAGACCCACACCCGACTCATATGATTCGTGCAGTAAATATTCATTATTATGTTTTTGTTTTTGTGTGAAAATCATGTTTTAATGGTTTTGTTCTTTGTTCTTAACGGTTTTGTTCATTTTGTGCACCTATGTATAAATATATACCTAAATATATACCTATGTTTTGAATTTTAAAAATCATATTTTATTTTTCCAATTAAGAAGGGTTTGGTGAATGCGCATATGAAACTGGTGGGGTTCAGTACCTCCAACAAGGTTAAGAACCACTGTTCTAGGAGTTCTCTGTGTTGTGTTGGGGAGCCTGAAGCAGTAAGAATACCTCTTTCCTTTCACAACTATGCAAAACTATGAACCACTCCCACTGCATAGGAAGTCTCTGGATATATTAACTCTTGCATTTTCAGCAAGCATCAGAGCCTTACACAAAAGTTTGAGTTGAGCAGCCTGCGCTGATTTGAAATGGGTAAAACACTTCCTTTTCCATTAACCACTGAACAAACCACCAAAGTGACTCCATTTGGTCTTCTGAAAATCTATCCACAAACAAATAGGCACACTTCCAGGCAAACCTGGAAAGGGTGTGTTAGTGAGGTCTGGAGGAGGCACAGTTAGGCTGGCCATACACTATACAATTTTCTGTCCAATGTCTGCCCAATTTCCTTTAGATTTACCTTCAACAATGTAGTGCAAGGGCCGCCAAGGTGTCTCCGCGCAGCACCGGTGGGCACGGCGCGGGCACGAGGCGTTCCCGTGCTCTCCGCCCACCGGAGACAAAGGCCCGAGTCGAGAGGGCGTGCTTCGTTGCCGGGACAACCCGGAAGCGTCCGGGGAGCTTTAAAAGGCCGGCGCTGCTGTCCCTGTTGCCAGCGCTGTCGTGGGAGGTCTGGGTGGGGACCGGGCCTCCGCAGCCATCTCCGCTGAGCACTCTGCATGAGCCCTCCTCCTCAAAGGTCAGACCCCACAGCCATGACTCCCGCTGCTGTTCCTGGCCGCTGCGAGGGCCCCTGCCTTCTGATCGCTAGGCCCCTGGGGAAGGTGGCTGCTGTGAGGGCCCCTGCCTGCTGATCACTGGGCCTCTGGAGAAACTGGCTGCTGTGAGGGCCCCTGCCTGCTGATCACTGGGTCCCTGGAGAAGCGGGTCACTGGGAGGGCCCCTGCCTACTAATCACTGCTGTCCCCTGAAAAGCTGGCCACTGTGAGGGCTACTATCCATTGCTGAGGGTCCCTGGGAAGCCATCATGTCTGCTGATCGTTGGGCCCCTGGGAAGCCGTCCTATCTGCTGATCGTTGGGCCCCTGGGAAGTCATCTTGTCTGCAGATCGCTGGGCCCCTGGGAAGCCGTCCTGCCTGCTGACCGCTTTGTCCCTGGAAGCTGCCTACTGCTGAGTGTCCGCAAGTCGCCTACCCCCCCCTCTGGAAGCCGCCTGCTGCTGAGCACCTGCAAGACGCCTAACGTAGGTGTCCCTAGATGCCATGAACTGTCCCTGCTGTGCGCACCGACCACCCATGCCCTGAACTGTCCCTGGTGTGCGCACCAACCACCCGTGCCCTGAACTGTCCCTGGTGTGCACACCGACCACCCATGTCCTGAACTGTCCCTGGTGTGCGCACAGGCCACCCGTGTCCTGAACTGTCCCTGCTGCATGCCCAGACTACCCTTACTTGAACTGCCCCATGGTGTGCCTGGAGTATAGCTACCTGTGATCCCCCTGAGTGCTTGAGCCATCGCTACCTATTGAGTCCCCATGAGCCTGATGTCGTCCTTAGCACGCTGTGTTGAGGGCAGCCTCCACAGCCAGAGTCCCGTTGAATCCCCGTGAGCCTGATGTTGCCCCTAGTATGCTGTGTGGGAGCTGTGTTGAGGGCAGCCTCCACAGCCAGAGTCCCGCTGAGTCCCCATGAGCCTGATGTCGTCCCTAGCACGCTGTGTTAAGGGCAGCCTCCACAGCCAGAGTCCCGTTGAATCCCCGTAAGCCTGATGTTGCCCCTAGTATGCTGTGTGGGAGCTGTGTTGAGGGCAGCCTCCACAGCCAGAGTCCCGTTGAGTCCCCATGGGCCTGATGTTGCACCTAGTATGCTGTGTGGGAGCTGTGTTGAGGGCAGCCTCCACAGCCAGAGTCCCGTTGGGTCCCCATGGGCCTGATGTTGCCCCTAGTATGCTGTGTAGGAGCTGTTTTGAGAGCAGCCGCCACAGCCAGAGTCCCATTGAGTCCCCGTGGGCCTGATGTTGCCCCTAGTATGCTGTGTGGGAGCTGTGTTGAGGGCAGCCTCCACAGCCAGAGTCACGTTGAATCCCCATGAGCCTGATGTTGCCCCTAGTATGCTGTGTGGGAGCTGTGTTGAGGGCAGCCTCCTCAGCCAGAGTCCCGCTGAGTCCCCGTGAGCCTGATGTCGTCCCTAGCATGCTGTGTTGAGGGCAGCCTCCAAAGCCAGAGTCCCATTGAATCACCCTGAGTCTGATGTTGCCCCTAGTATGCTGTGTGGGAGCTGTGTTGAGGGCAGCCTCCACAGCCAGAGTCCCGTTGAGTCCCCGTGGGCCTGATGTTGCCCCTAGTATGCTGTGTGGGAGCTGTGTTGAGGGCAGCCTCCACAGCCAGAGTCCTGTTGAATCCCCATGAGCCCGCTTACCGTGGGTGTCCCTACAAGCCGCATTTCGCGGAGTGCCATGAACTGTCCTGATTGAGTGTCTTGCATAGTTCAATAAAGGTTTGTGATTTCCCCATCTTCTTTGCGTGTTCTGTCCTGCCTACACTCCCGTCACAGCCTACCTAATTGGATACAATTGAAAGTGTTAGATTTGACCTCCTATTATATGGTTTTTGGTAAATCTAAACCAAAAATATCAAGAAAATTGTATAATGTATGGCCAGCCTTACTCTGTCTATGACAGCTTGACAGTCATGAACATCTAACGTAATCACATCTTCAGTAGTAGGCAGGAAAGTAGGTGGATTCAATATATCACACCTCTGTGTAGAAAGATTTGGTGCTGACAACACTGTGAGATGGTATTAAGTCAACCTTTATGAAGAAAAGTGTGTAGTATGATCCCCATTAAGCAAAACTTCCAAGTCATGTGGGCAGAACAGAGTCAGTGGGTTACCCAGAACAAGGTCAGCAGTTTTCTGCACCAGCAAGGCTGCTGCAGCAACTACCTTCAGACAGATCAAGTGGTTAGCTGTGTTATCACACTGGACGATGCTTACCATATGAAATCTGTGTGAGAACTTCACATGCATGTCCATATAGTCTCTGTACAAAAAAGCAAAAAAGGTCTAGTATAGTCAGGGAGACCTAAGGTTCCTCCTTGATATTAACAAAAGCTGATTGGGCTTCATTAGTGATCTCTTGTGTAAATTTGTAGTTGTTCTCTGTGTTTCTCTTTAATAATGCTTGCAAAGTAGACACTATACTGGGCTACTTTTGTATCCAATGCCTACAGTATCTAACAAGTCCCAAAAATTCTGTTTGAGAGTGCGGGGAACCTTTTGGTCCACTATCAGTTCCTTTCTCTTCTCTGAGAGACGTTTGATACCTTTGGTTATATAGTGTCCCAAGTACTGCACCTTTGTTTGAACCAATTGCAATTTCTTTTAATCCATCTTCTAACCTGTGTGCAAGAAAATTAATTAAAGAGATAGAGTCCTCAACTGCATTTGTCTCTGACACAGAGCAAAGAAGGGGATTGTCTGCATACTGGATTAAGGTTAAGCCACACTCATCAAGTTTTTCCTTCAGTACCTGTGAGAAACAACTAGGTGAATCCTGATATTCCATAGGGAGACGGGTCCAGGTATATTGTTATATATATTGTTTATTACCAATAAAGGTGAAAGCAAGCAACCATTAAATTATCATGGTGGACAGAGATAGACAAAAATGCTGAAGCTAGATCAGTCACTGTGAATTTAGAAGCTTCTGGCAGCACTGCAGATAAAATAATCGAGGGGTTTGGGAAAACTGGGGCAGAAGAGATAGTAGCTATATTGACTGCCCATAAATCATGTACCAGCCTCCATCTAAGAGATGTCTCACCTGGCTTTTAAGGTTTATGATCTGGATATATGGGAGTGTTTGCTTTACTCCAGCAAGGAACCAGTACTCTTTCCTGCAATAAATCATCATTTACTGGACTAGATGTAGTGGGTGCCTACTTCCTCCACAACCACAAAAATGTAAATAGAAATATGAAAAAAAATGTGTAAACTAAAAAAATGTGTAGATGCTCCTTTCAGTGCATAACACTTCATACTTACACTCCAATAACTGTCCTCCCATGATAATGAGCCACTCCAATGCACTCACCACAAATCCATGATACCGTATTTAAAAGGGAGGTCTTATGCGCTTGTTATCCCACAGTCCCAATTCAACTCACTTCTGGCGGCTTTCTTCACTATGGGTCTCTTCCTCAGAAGTGGCACGTGGCTCCCCCTTAATAGAGAATCAATGTGTGCCATAAGACATATAATCCCATAATGTAGTCTTTATTATAAGTTTAAAATACATATATAGTATATAGTATAATCCTCTGGAGCTTCCTGAGGATGCCGTGACAGCTAAACATGTAGAGAAAGGTCAACATTTCCGGTTCACGTACTGACGTCACTTCTGGATTTGGGGATTGGAATTCACGCTGCCTCTTAAGAATGGAGCAGCAGCGAGAATTATGGCTGAGTGTATTGGTGCCGAGGTATTGGGCACCAGAACATGTGAGTGCGATTTATACTTTTATTTCTATTTTAAATTTATAATAAATACTACACTATGACATTGTATGTCTTCTGGCATACATTGATTCTCTATTGAGAGGGAGCCTTTCCTGAGGAAGCGACCCATAGTGAAGAAAGTTGCGTCAGACAGAGACCCGTGGGTGAGAGCCAGGTGCATGATGTATACAATATATAAAAACCCAACAGGGGTTCTAATCCCTCTCCACTCTATCAAAAAGTTTTCCTTTTAGTTACACTTTAACAGTCAGAGAGGTACATGGGTTCCAAAAATACCAAAAAATTTAGGACACTCCTTATGACACCATTTAAAAAAAACATAGCACTGCGTACTGGACACATGTTTGTTTACATTTCCCTGGAGTTCCTCTTTAAGTAGAGCCCTTTATGCCGACCAATCAGAGAGGTGTGGGAGAAAGAGAGGGGGTACATAGTTACATAGTTAGTCTAGCTGAAAAAAGACAAAAGCCCATCCAGTTCAACCATTAAAAAAAAACAAGTTATAATCCTATACCCACAGTTGATCCAGAGGAAGGCAAAAAATCCCAGCAAATCATGATCGAATTTGCTCCCACAGGGAAAAAAGTTCCTTCCTGATCCCGTGAGAGGCGATCGGATATTTCCTAGATCAACTTTACCTATAAATGTTAGTATCCAGTTATATTCTGTGTATCTAAGAAAGAATCCAGGTCTTTTTTAAAGCAATCCACGGAGCTGACCAGAACCAACTCTCCAGGGAGTCTATTCCACATTTTCACAGCTCTCACTGTGAAGAAACCTTTCCGTGTTTGGAGATTAATTTATTTTCCTCCAGACGTAAAGAGTGCCCCCTTGTCCTCTGTGATGACCTAAGGTTGAATAACTTTACACCGAGTTCACTATGTGAACCACTGATGGATTTATACATGTTGATCATATCCCTCCTTAACCTCCCTAGCGGTTTTCTCGAATCTGACTCGGGGTTACATGTAGCTGTAAAAAGCGGTAACCCCGAGCCAGACTCGTTGTCACCGCAAAATACGTACCTGGTCCTGCGATCCGTGTCCTGGGTCCTGCAGCCGCCTCGAGCCATCCCCTCCGACCGTCCCCTGTCTCTTTCCCGGCTATCTCACACTGATCAGTGTGATCAGCGTGAGACAGCAGTGCTGTGCGGTCGGGGGCGGGGCTTGCGGGAGGCGGGAGTTTTAAAAATGACCTGTGTCAAAATAAAGTGTTACTCTAGTGCATACATTGTAACTTTACCTCAGATATATCCATAGTGCAGTTTTTCAGTTTCTGTGACTAAAAACGGTTTTGCACTCATGGCTTCCAAACAGAGTCTCGCTAGTGCCAAAGCGGTTTATGATGAGCTAGCAAACAGCAACAGTGAGGAGCTACTTGAATTGAGTGATAACGACTCATGTGAAGATTTGTCTTCAGACACCAACAGTGAAGACAGTGGCGAATCTGAGATTGACGTGAGTGATCTGCGAACATGGTGCATTATTGATTGCAGTACGTCAGCGCCACCAAGATTTACGTTTACCGGCGCACCTGGTATGAAAGCCCACGTTGAAGGTGACAACCCCTTGGTGCACTTTGAATTGTTTCTGACCGATGAAATAATCACGACGGAGACAAATAGGTACGCAGCGTCACAATTAGCTGCTCCATACAGCAGGTTTTCACGAAGTAGAAAGTGGGAACCTGTGACCATAGAGGACATTTGGCTGTTTCTCGGCCTAATTATTCTAAAAGGAGTGGTGGGGAAACCGCTGCAGAAGTGGTACTGGACCACCAACAAAATGCTCGCCACGCCATTCTTTGGCACAGTCATGTCGGAGTACAGCTTTTCACTTATCATGAAATTTTTGCACTTCACAAACAATGAGGATCTTGATGAAACAACTTATCTGGCTCCCAAGTTAAAAAAAATTTTGGAAGTCTCCCAAATAATTGTCAGAAAATTTCCAGCAGATCTGTGTGCCAGAGAGAGACATTACCATAGATGAAAGTCTAATGGCCTACAAAGAAAGGCTCAGCTGGATACAGTATATCACATCCAAGAGAGCATGATTTGGTGTCAAATGCTACCTGCTGTGCGAATCCTCTACCTGCCACATATGGAACACAGTTATATACACCGGCAAAGAAACAAAATTTGATCCCAAGTACAGCAATTATGGAATGGTTACATCATCTGTCCAGACGGCGTGCTGTGGGAGTTGTCAACCCAGAACGCCTGACTGGACCTCACTTTATGGACCACATCCCACCAAAAAAAAGGCAGCACCTCCATGGATGTGCGTGGTATGTTGCTCTCGGTGAGATGAGAGTGGAAAAAAAATCCGCAAGGAAACAAGGTTCCACTGTCCTGATTGCGATGTTGGACTTTGTGCAGTCCCGTGTTTCAAAATATACCACACCCGTGATGTTTTCTAGACTATGCAGTGTCTATATAATATTGTTTGGACAGAGTTCCCTCTGTTTGATTTGATTACATTATTTAATTTATTATTATATTATTATTTTTTATTATATTATAATTTATGATTTAATGTATTAAACTTTATTGCACCCTCGAGGATGTCTACTAGACTCTTGTTTAAACAGATTTCAGTGAGTTATTCCTAAGAATTACAGGCCTACAATAAAAAACAACATATTTCCATTGAAAACAATGTACCGCTTTGAGCACAGAAATACTAACATAATCATATCCTTAGGGAGGTTAATCTCCTCTTTTCAAGAGAGAATAAATTCAGTTCCTCTAATCTTTCCTCATAGCTGAGCTCCTCCATGCCTCTTATCAGTTTGGTTGTCCTTCTCTGTACTTTCTCCAGTTCCCCAATGTTTCCCAGAACACACACAGCCCCCCCACTATGTAAAGTGAATACAAAGCCCCCCTCCATCACACACACAAACACATGTCTTCCCTCAGGCTTCCCTTCCTCTCACTGTTACACCCTCCATCCATCCTGTGGCCTGCCCCATCCTTCCAAAAGGGCCCCTACTGACCCCGGGCCCTCAGGCAGTGCCCGGGTGTCCAAATGGTTAGTTCACCCCTAGTTCTGGTACCCCGATTCATGTCCATCGGCTGTCTGATCGATCATCTTTAGGTCATGTGGCTCAGTCCAGGCCTGCCCATACTGCAGGATCTTCTTAAGTTTTCAAGTGGGAGGCTCCCTTCCTGCACCACTTTAATAACAGGCAAATTCACATCTGGAACTTCTACTGTAATGCCCTTTGCAGTGAAATTGTTGCCCCCATTTTTTTTAAAATAAATCTCTTTCCAAGAAATTACAAGAGGAGTGTGGTAAAAAGAAAAATAAATGCAATATATATTGGTGTCCTACTCTGACAGCAATGGATTCAGTAATTTTGGCAGTGATGATGTCATTACTTATCCCTACTATAGTATTCATCGCTTTGCCTGAGGTAGGTTAAATGTCAGCCTGTAAATAAGGACCGTATAGCCCGTGTCTACAGGGGATTGAAAAACTATCAATATCAATACCAATAAAAGGTTCTGCATTCATTTCCAGGGTAATAACAGCAAGTTCAGAGCAAATAAACAGGTCATCAATTCAACACACTCCACATCATCCTAGTGACTCATACAATCCCTTGTTAAATGACCAAGTAGTCCACATTGTTAATAAACTCTACCTATTGTTTGAGCAACAGTTGGTGTCACAACAGGTTCTAGAACCATTTGCTGGTGCTGGGGCTTCTCAAAACCTTCCTTTCCTACCACCTGTTGAGTGTCCTCCTGCTCTATTCCCATTAGGGGGTACATAGATAGGAATATAATTAACTCCAGAGGGATGATATGGTGGGACCACTACAGGTATGCCTTGGGAGGAAACCTGAACAGTAGATAAAGGCACCCCCAACTGTTGGAGGTATTGGATTTGGAGTATTCTCTTTAGGGACTTAAGCATTAATAATCTTAGTTTTCTCTTTTTTTCTAGTTTATCTTTTCATTTTTGTAGCATTTCAAATGCAATATCAACCAATTCAGAGACTGTTCTATTTCCTCCCACACTTCTGGTATTAAACCCCCTACAAAAATATTAGCTAAGCCAGGATGAGTCATGTCCATTCCATCATTCACCATTCAATCAGTATGTTTATGAATTGCATCTTTAAACTTAGCCAATTAATCTAACACAGGGGTGTCCAACCTGCTGCCCAAAGACCGCATAGCACAGTCTATTAGAATCCAAATGTCATCGTAAGTGGCTCTTTGTGCTTTCTGCATCCCTGCTATACTACATAGCCAATTCCTTGGACATGTGATTGTCTGGCAAATCAGCAACCATGACTCTAATTTCATTAGATTTCCACGGTACATATACAGTGGCTGATGTTCACCTGCCACCTTCTCACCTGGAAGAGCCACTTCTCAGAGCAGCATTTTTTCCACATAAGACTTTGGAGCAACCTTTCCTAACTGTGCATAGTAATATCTCCCGGCCCTTTCCTTTGCCATATGCTTTGTTTTCATAGAGGAGGGGGAAGTAAGTTTAACAAATCTACCCAAAATAGAACCTGGTTCTAAACATTAAATCTCACCAGCTCTCCACTCACTGAATCATAAAGTATTTCGGAGCCCTCTCACTTAACGTGGGGAGGGGCAGTAGATGTGCTTTCACATATCGGGACTACGTTCAATGTAATATTTTGTTTGCTTCTAAAAGAAGGAGGAGTTGTACAATATGGGTTAGGTGTCTGTGCAGCATGATCTAGTTCTAGAGAGGTGGTGACTGTTGTAATGACTGTCTCAGGCACTTGTTCTATTACTGGCTCTGCCTGCTGGGGCTCAGCTACTCTTGCCAGCTCCTTCATTTATGTTAAATAAAATGAAATAAAATCATTAGGTAATTCATATTTGTCATTTATATTGCCATTGGAGCCTTTCAGCAAACCTTTCCAGCAA
This sequence comes from Staurois parvus, assembly GCF_062004578.1. NCBI lineage: Eukaryota > Metazoa > Chordata > Amphibia > Anura > Ranidae > Staurois > Staurois parvus. Next base: position 9,380,923 of record NW_028318515.1, read on the forward strand.
ATTCTCAGCAGACATCCTGTAAGGTGGAGAGTTAACAGGTTTATCCTTCCTATCAGCCATTGTCTCCCATGTAGTCCAGCATTCAATCTCATCACAACCAGACTGCCTAATAATTAACTTCAAAAATTCAGCTATTTTATCAATTGTAAAAGAACCTTCTAGTGACCACCATTTATCTAGGCTTTTCTTGTACACTCTTCAAGTAATTTTACTCTAGTTTCTATGATAAGTGAGGGCACTAGGACCCCCATACTTAATAATCACAATAATAGAAATATCAATTGTTAACATTTCAAAACTAACTGATTTCACCATCTTTTTCACACATTTCATATGCTCAACAGTCAATCCACATTCTGTCGTTACCTGATGTGCAAGCTTATTCAAACTTGCCCATTTTTTCTGTTATTTTTCTTTTACCTTGAACACAGTATCACAAGGATCCCAAGGGATGCAAGCCCCTCTATACTTAACACAATAGGGCTACCTACTAACAGTCCAGCCCAGCAACAGTAAATTTGTCTTCTCACTTATCTTTTCTTATCTCAGATAGGGTAACCCTTCTGAGTGGTAATAAACTAATCTTAATGTCCTATTCTAAAGAGCATACAGCAGACCAAGCACACACCAAGTCTTTTGCTCTCTAAGTGCTCACCACAGCATATACAGCCGCTTAAGCAATAACCATGCACACCAGAAGTTGGTACTTGCTAAGTAAATCCCATTTCTTTAAATGGCTACATTGCCAGTATTCAAAGCAAACACAGAAAACATTATTATCAAATTCAAATACAGATTGCAATCAATCAAAAATCAAATACAATCAATATAATTACCAATTTCTTCCCACATCAATAGCTCGTACATAGACAATGATGAATTTGCAACAAAAAAGAAAAACCAGACAAGAGTTACCAAAACAACTCAACCCACACAGTTGTGAAAGAAGTATAGTAAATGAGAAAAGTTCTCACCTGAGTTTGCGCATGGACTTTTCTTCCTGTTATAAGAATTGGATGGTGGATCCAAGGACAGAGAGACAGAGAGAGTCGGAGTCATCACTGTAAAGATTAGCCTTGCAATGAAGGACATTCACACAGTATATCTTCAGTCTATGTATGGTTTACTGAACACTGTACAGTGTACACTGGATCACAAAGCATAAAAGTCAGAGTGATAAGTTCCAAGAATAAACACACAATTTTATAAGGTATCTGTTACACTACACTATTCTATATCTTGGGCACATATCCGGGCAAAAAAGGGAAATTCTGATTATCTGAGATAACATTGAAAGTGTCACAAAAAATGATAAATAATGATAAATGATGTTACATGTTATTTAAATTCTGTATAAGAGCAAAAAAGCAATTAAAAAAAACATGATAGAAAACCCATAATATCAATGAAAAAAAACACAACCAAAAGCATTATGGCAAACTTCCTTTCATAATTATCTGCATCTAATGCCCCTCCCACATATCTAGAACATTGGTTACAATCACGAATCTAAAGTTACAGACCTCCTCAGCATACTTTCTTTCTACACTGTCTAGACAAAACTAAAAGTAAAAGGTAGAAGAGGTAAGACATTGTTCACTTGTAGTTCACATTTAATTCACTCTGCGATATCTTCCTACTGACTTGTTACAAGTTACATACTGTAGATTTTTCCAAGCCAGTAGATTTTACGTTACATATTAGCCATGTGTGGGGAACTGTGTCAAATACTTTTGAAAAATCCAAGTATACCACGTCCACCGCTACCCGTCTATCCAAGGTTTTGCTCACCTCCTCATAAAAAGAAATCAGATTTGTTTGCCAACTTCTGTCTTTCATGAATCCATGCTGTCTGTTGCTTAAAATATTTTTTTCCAGCAAGAACTCATCTATGTGGTCTTTTATTAAACTCTCCAGTATCTTCTTAACTATAGAAGTTAAACTATCAGGTCAATAATTACTCGGTAAAGATTTTGAACCTTTTTAAATATTGGCACCTCATTGGCCTTACGCCAATCCAGTGGTACTATGCCAGTCATTAAAGAGACCCTAAAAATTAGAAACAATGGCTTTGAAATGACAGAGCTCAATTCTTTAAGGACCCGTGGGTGTATGCCACCCAGTCCAGGTGCTTTATTCAGCTTTATTCTGTCTAAATATTTTTGGATATTATCAATTGTGAGCCAATGTGGATGATCTGGAGCTGTGTCAATACCATGCTCATTATGGACAAGAGCTCCTCCATGCTCCATTGTATACACAGAGCTGAAGACGGTATTTAATAACTTTGCCTTCTCTTTGTCCCCAGTCACCCACTCTAGATTATTTTGTAAAGGGCCTACGTGCTCAGTCTGGATCTTTTTACTAAGCCACATAGGTTTGATTTTTAGCCTTTTAAACTTGTTGCCCATGGGAATATATTTTGTAGTGTGTTCACATACAGTCATTTTAAAGAACACCTATTTCTGTGTTGTGTTCGTTAATGCCAATATTCCCTCCCAGTCTAAGTCTTGGAGAGCAGCTCTCAGCCTTGGAATATTAGCTCTCTTAAAATTGAAAGTTTTATTTTTCCCGTATGTGCTTGCTATTTACAACTAACAGTAAATGAAATCATGTTATGGCCACTGCTACCCAGATGTTCTTTTATATGGACATTCGTAATAAGCTCTGCATGGTTTGAAATTACCAGGTCCAGCAGAACATCATTCCTAGTTGGGGCCTCTATGAACTGTACCATAAAATTGTCCTGTAATAGGTTTAAAAATGTTTGCCCTTTAACTGTTCCCGCAGTACCATTACTCCAGTCAATTTCCGGGTAGTTAAAATCCCCCATTATTATAACTGTCCCAGCCCTTGCAGCCCTTTCGATCTGTGCAAGGAGTTGAGTCTCCACCTCCTCATTAACACTGGGAGGCCTATAACAAACTCCAATAATTACCTTTGCAGTATGCACCCCTATGTGCAGTTACACCCATAATGCTTCAGCCTCATCACACTCTCCATCAAGTAGGTCCTCTTTCACATTCGCTCTGAGATCACTTATCACATAGAGACAGACACCACCACTTTTCCTATATACCCTGTCTCTCCGAAAGAGAACATAGCCAGAAATATTAATGGCCTAGTCATGTGAAGAATGAAGCCAAGATTCAGCAATACCAATTAAATCATAGTTCTCTTCATGCATCAAAGCTTCCAACTCACCTATTTTGCTTGGCAGACTTCTGGCATTGGTGAACAGACACTTTAATCCATTGACACCTTGTGCACACGTATTTTACATATTTTTTATTTTCATGCAAATGGTACCAATTCTACTGGTTGTTTGTAACATGGGAACCTTCCTATCATCTGCCATAGCCCTCCCCCATCTTTACCCATTCCACCCACCAATAAGGACTGACCCCTGTCTGATCTAACTACCCTGTTATATTCTAATTCTCCCTCCCCCCTCAATCCTAGTTTAAATACTCCTCCAGCCTTCCCATTAAACTCTCCCCCAGCACAGCAGACCCCCTTCCATTTAGGTGCAAACCATCTCTAGCATATAGGCTGCACCCTAATGAAAAGTCAGCCCAGTGCTCTAGAAACCCAAATCCTTCCCTCTTACACCAGGTCTTTAGCCATGCATTGAGTTCTCTATTTTCCCCCTGTCTTTCCTGAGTTGCGCATGGCACAGGTAATATTTCAGAGACCTTGGAGGTCCTTCCCTTTAACTTGCAGCCTAGTTCTTTAAATTGATTCCTAAGGAGCCTCCACCTTCCATGTATTCTGTCATTGGTTCCAACATGGCCCAAGACAGCTATGTCATGCCCAGCCCCTCCCGGTAATTTATCAACCCAGTCCACCACTTGCCGAACCCTGGCACAAGGGAGACAGCAAACCATTCGGTTGAGGCGATCATGGCAACAAAGTATTCTATCAGTCCTTCTGAATATAGAATCCCTTACCACCACCAGCTGTGTAGGCCTTCCTGAACTACCCTCACTACCCCTCCCAGATGGCCTGCCCTCCCGGCTGTTAGGGATAGCAGTGACATCCAGGGCTGCCACCCCTTGTGCTTGTGTTTTCCTCATTGTATAGGGTTACCATATAAAAGGAGGAGAAATAATGCCACAAATATGTATTAAATGCGAAGAAGGAGCAACAATTTATAGTATGTGAGGAAATCATGAATGTGGAGTATCTGAGATCATAATCTCATCTTAAGCTGCAGAAATATCCAGTGAAGAACATTATGTAATTTTGTCAAGCCCTGAGGCATCACCATAGAGATTTTGGAAACTAGAGACCAGCAAGCCTGACTTTTGTTGTAGGTAAATAGTTAAGGTATTGTAAAGGATGATATACAGTAATCTAATAAGAGAGAATCAGCATAGGTTCATGAAAGATAGGTCATGTTTTTTTTATCAAGGAGGCAAGTATAAAATTGGATACTGGATACACCATTTATATGATATATTTGAATTTTGCAAAATCAATTACTAATGTTTATCATAGCAACCAAGTACAGAGTAGGAATGCAAAAAATATAAGTACACGGATAAAGCTCAAGTTGTTAAAGTTGCGAAGACCAAAGGTAGTAGAACACATGCAAAATAGTCTACAGTTAGCATTGGTGTATCAGAGTTTAGCTCCAAGCCCAGTTATTTTTAGTCTGTTTATTAATTAAAGTGATACTAAAGCTTTGTTTTATTTTTTGTTTTATAAAATAGCAAACATGTCATACTTACCTGCTCTGTGCAGTGGTTTTGCACACAGCTGCCCCAATCCTCTCCTTTTGAAGTCCCCTGCTGGTGCCTCCTCCTCCTCGAGCAGTACTCCCAGGGAAAGCTGCTTGTCCTGGGGGCACCGGTACGTGCTCACTCCTGTGCCGCTGCTCTATGCGTCCATATGAAACATAGAGCCAAGGCTCAGCCCCGCCCCTCCACTCTCTCCTCATTTGCTCACTGGCTATGATTGACAACAGCGGGAGCCAATGAACCAAGGAGGCATAGAATGTAAGGTAAAAAGGTAATTGCATGGTAAAAAAAACTTGAGCTCTTAGAACCACTTTAACTGGTGGATAAAATAAAAAGTAATGTGTGCTGATGAGGCAAATTCATGTAGAAAAAGTAAAATGCAACAGGATGGTGATATATTACAGAAAGATTGGTAGATGATTGATTATACTTAATAAAAATTGTATATATTGTATAAAGACGCCTGTCTTTACACGTGCATGAACTTTAATGGCATCCCAGTCTTGTCCCAATATTGAGTTGGCCCACCCTTTGCAGCATTCTTCCAGAAGCGCATTTGTGAGGTCAAGCACTGATGTTGGACGAGAAGACGTGGCTCTCAGTCTCTGCTCTAATTCATCCCAAATGTGTTCTATCAGGTCGACTCTGTGCAGGCCAGTCAAGTTGCTCCACCTCAAAACTCGCTTATCCATGTCTTTATGGACCTTGCTTTGTGCACTGGTGCGCATTCATGTTGGAACAGGAAGGAGCCATCCTCAACTGTTTCCGCAAAGTTGAGAGCATGAAATTGTCCAAAATGTCTTGGTATGCTGACGCCTTAAGAGTTCCCTTCACTGGAACTAAGGAGCCAAGCCCAAGCCCTGAAAAACAACCCCACACCATAATCCCCACTCCACCAAACGTTACACTTGGCACAATACAGTAAGGCAAGTACCATTCCCCTGGCAACTGCCAAAAGACATGTCCATTGGATTCCCAGAAAGAGAAGCGTGATTCATCACTCCAGGGAACATGTCTCCACTGCTCTAGAGTCCAGTGGCGGCATGCTTTACACCACTGCATCCGACGCTTTGCATTGCACTTGGTGATGTAAGGCTTGCATGCAGCTGCTTGGCCATGGAAAACCATACCATGAAGCTCTGTACGCACTGTTGTTGTACTATTCTGAAGGCCACAAGAGGTTTGGTGGTCTTTAGCTATTGACTCTCAACTCCTGCTCACTGTTCTCTTCAGCATGCACTGACCCCTACTCTGTCATTTGTGGCCTACCACTTCGTGGCTGAGTTGATGTTGTTCCCAGTTTTTTCTACTCTGTTATAATACCACTAACAGCTAAATGTGGAATATTTAGTAGCAAGGAAATTTCAAGGATGGACTTATTGCACAGGTGGCAACCTATCACGGTACCACGGTTGAATTCACTGAGCTCCTGAGAGTGACCCTACAAATGTTTGTAGAAGCAGTGTGAATGCCTAGGTGCTTGATTTTATACACCTGAGGCCATGGAGGTGATTGGAAAACTTGAATCCAATGATTTGGAGGGGTGTCCCAATACGTTTGGCAATTTAGTGCAGGGGCGGACTGACCATTTGGAAACTCGGGCACTGCCCGGGGGCCCAGGGTCAGTAGGGGGCCCCATGAGATGCCCCGGTACCTTTTTCATAGGCTTTTTTGAGTTTGGGCAAGGACACAGGGGCCCCATGATCCCCTATTGCCCGGGGGCCCCATAAGTTGTCAGTCCGCCCCTGATTTAGTGTACATATTGTATATACAGTATATATATATATAGTTATGCGCTTAGGCTGTGATAACTGTATTGCCTTCTATAAAGTAAATAGGACACAGGTGGCGAAAGTAAGCTTGTAAATAACTTGAAAATAATGACTGATTAACAGTAAGCTGAGCAGCAGGATTAAATGCTGAACATTAGCTACAAAAGCAGATACATTATTAGGATTCATAAAAAGGGGTAAATAAACATGTGAGGTTATTATTGTATTGCTCCTATAAACCCACATCTTAAATATGAGATGCAGATTTGGTTACCACATTGTTATAGGAAAAAAGCATTTAAGAAGGGACTCAAAAAGGCAGCTTCATTATTGAACAGGATAGTAAACTCACTTAGAATGAAATATTTGAAAAGGGGAAGAAAAGACATTTTAGATTGAATATATTTTTATTAGAGATTTTCTGTTATTGATACAAAAGTACAAAAAAAAAAGGAAGGAACAAATGAAATGTAGAATAAGACAAATGTCAACATGGCCAGTACAGCCAGTACGTTAAAGAAATCAAGGTGTCGCTGGCATATGTGGACAGACATATACAACGTGGGAAGACATACACAATAATGTGATGGGCAAGTCCGTCCAACATCACAAGTGAAAAACATGTACAAAACACAACATCTACAGACCACAGTCCCAATAACTCCTAAATAAACCAGAGACAGAGAAGGAAAAGAGAAGTAATGATATAGGGAAGAAAAGAGAAAAAGAGTACAGCTACGCAGAGAAAGACTCCAGAAGAATAGGAAAGAGAGAAATAGTATGTGCAAGGAAGGGTACAAAGACACAGATGGACAGAGGGAAGATGGCATAAGATCCACTAGTCCAATTCCTCATAGATAGAGGAGTCAAAACCACAGGAGTTAAAGCATATTTCGCAGGTTCTCAGAGGTGGAATATTGAGTCCAGACAGACCATAGGAAATTGAATTTTGGCCTCAAATCCATTTCGGTGGCCTGCATATCCCCCATTAACATAATAGTGTTTAAAATATCTACCCAGAGAGATAGGGAAGGACTAATGGTAATCTTTCAAAATCTGGAAATAAGTTGGCGTGCCAAAGAAAGGAAAAACCTTAAAATATTAGTTTTTGTGATTTGATAGAGCCAGGCAATATAGATAATAACTCAATTTTGGGAGATGTAGAAGAAAAGACATTTTAAAGATGATTTAAATTGTATCTAAACTCAAAAACAAAGAATTAATATATTGTGACTTATCTGTCCTTAAATGTGGGTACTGCATTCACTTTTTTGTTTGTTCCTTGTGATACTGCACTTCCAATCATAGGGTGACAACGCCCACACTCACTGTTGCATTTATGGAGATCAATGTGGTCTCCCTAGGCTACTTTTCTGATTTTGACTCTAAACTCCCTGCCCCCCCCCCCTTTCCTAATCTTCATTACACAGAGAGATATTGCTTTTTAGTTCCCAATATAGCTAGGATGATATTTCAAGGAAACTGGAATTTTGCCAACATCAATTGTACTTGTAGAAAATGTGAAACTTCCACTCTTTGTCACGCTCAGTGTGAAGCAAGGTAGATTACTGGCTGGTCTGCGTGCACTGAGAATGCAAATGCTAAGTATTTTATGGTGTCCAATTGCACCAAAAAAAAATTTTGCATTGGTGTCAAGGTGTAATAACATTTTTAATATGCCATTAAACACTGCTGCAAAAAATGTATTATGCTACTAAATGCTAATTTTTATGCTATTAAATGCCAAGGTTTGTTACAGAACACCAGTGCAAATGTATGTGCCACAAAACACCAATGCATATACACTGCTCAAAAAAATGAAAGGAACACTCTGAAAACAAATCAGATCTCAATGGAGAAAATTATTATGCTGGATATCTATACTGATATGGACTGGGTAATATGTTAGAAACGTAAGGATGCCCCATCGTTTGATGTAAATGAAAATTATCAACCTACAGAGGACTGAATTCAAAGACACCCGGAAAATCAAAGTGAAAAAATGATGCAGCAGGCTAGTCGATTTTGCTGAAATTTCATTGCAGAAACTCAAAATGGCATTCAGTAGTTTGTATGGCCCCCATGTACTTGTATGCAAGGCTGATAATGTCGGGGCATGCTCCTAATGAGGTGACGAATGGTGTCCTGGGGTTTTTCTCCCAGATCTGGACCAGGGCATCACTGAGCTCCTGGACAGTCTGAGATGCAACCTGGCGGCGTTGGATGGACCAAAACATGATATCCCAGACGTGATCTATTGGATTTAGGTCAGGTGAGTGTGGGGGCCATTCAATGGTATCAATTCTTTCATCCTCCAGGGACTGCCTGTATACTCTCACCACATGAGGCTGGGCATTGTCATGCACCAGGTGGAGCCCAGGACCCACTGCAACAGCATAGTGTCTGACAATGGGTCCAAGGATTTCATACCGATACCTAATGGCTGTCAGGGTGCCATTGTCTAGCCTGTAGAGGTCTGTGAGTCCCTCCCATGGATATGCCTGCCCAGACCATCACTGACTAACCAACAAACTGGCCATGCTGAATGATGTTACAGGCAGCATAATGTTCTCCATGGCTTCTCCAGACCCTTTCATGTCTGTCGCAAGTGGTCAGGGTGAACCTGCTGCTCTCATCTGTGAAAAGCACAGGGTGCCAGTGGCAGACCTGCCAATTCTGGTGTTCAATGGCAAATGCCAATCAAGGGCTATGGTGCTGGGCAGTGAGCACAGGGCCCACTAGAGGATGTCAGGCCCTCAGGCCACCCTCATGAATTCCGTTTCTGATTGTTTGGTCAGAGACATTCTCACCAGTGGCCAGCTGGAGGTCATTTTGTAGAGCTCTGGCAATGCTCATCCTGTTCCTACTTGCAGAAAGGAGCAGATACCAGTCCTGCTGATGGGTTAAGGACCTTCTACGGCCCTGTCCAGCTCTCCTAGAGTAACTGCCTGCCTCCTGGAATCACCTCCATGCTCTTAAGAGACACAGCAAATTTTCTGGCAATGGCACGTATTGATGTGCCATTTTGGAGGAGTTGGACTGCCTGTGCAGCCTCTGAACGGTCCAGGTATCGCCTCATGCTACTAATAGAAACAGTGACCCTAGCCAAATGCGAAACTAGTGAAAAACAGTCAGAAAAGATGAGTAGGGAAAAAAATGTCAGTGGCCTCCACCTGTAAAATCATTCCTGTTTTGGAGGTCATCTCACTGTTGCCCATCTAGTGCACCTGTTGTTAATTTAATTAACACCAAAGCAGCTGAAACTGATTAACAACTCCCTCTGCTACTTAACTGACCAGATCAATATCCCAGGAGTTTAACTGACTTGATGCTATACTCTGTTTAAAAAGTGTTCCTTTAATTTTTTTTTGAGCAGTGTATATTTGCCATGGAAAATCAGGGCAAATTTATGTGACACAGAATACCAGTGCAAATGTACAGTATGTTACATAGAACATTGAAGGAAATGTATGTGCCATGGAATGTCAGAGCAAATATATTTTTGAGCTGAGATGCAGTTTTGTTCTGTAAGTAGGGGAAGGGCATTATATCCTCAGTGTTTTAGGGCAGTATTTGGCTTAAAGGCTGCCCTAATCATTGTTTCTGTGCATTAAAACCAACACTTTTAGGAGTGTCAATCTACTTGGTTCTCCAACATATCTCCCAGGTTCCTCATGCTAACGTCCACATCTATTCTGTATACTGTAATGTGGAGGTCAGAGGAAGAAAGCAATAGGAGCTGCTAGTAATCCAGGAGACTGACATTTCTGGAAGTGTCAGTTTCAGTGTGGACTTAAGCAGAAGATATCTCAGTATTGAAAGGAGTGTGGCAGCACAGGCAGCAGGAAAGGTGAGTATCTAGTGCCTTTCTATGGCTCCCCTAAACATTTTTTGTACAGCGCTTTATACTGATGAAAATTATTGGTCTTCTTCCACACCAAAATTGCTGTAAGGTTTAATGTGAAACTAAACAATATCCTTACTCTCCAAAAATAATCCATACGCATCAAACACTTAATGGCCGTGTGATCTATTTTTCATTAAAATTTTAATAAACTCACAACAGTAAAATCAGTCTGTACATGTGGTAAAGCATGCTTGTTATACTCACTGTGGAACCTAAGGAGTTAATCCTCTGTATTGTGTAAAAATTATGTTTGATCCTGTCTTCTCTGATCCTCCCCTTCTACTGTCCTCAATCCATCTGCTGATAGCATACAGCCTTTGGGGCAAGCTGCACATGCTCAGTTTGGTGTGTAGTGCTAGAGAGTTGTTGTTTTTTTTCTTGGGAGAGTGCATGTGATCAGCACAGGGCCAATCAGCACTGTCCAGACAGAAGGTCAGGGGTTATGCAGCCTCATAGGACAATCAGGGGAAAATGAAAATCCCTCCTAGAAGCTTTAACCAGTTCTCTGCTGGACACTGATAGAAGTCACATGACTGCTCTACCTGCTAATGAGAAAAGGTATTTAGCAGTTTATATTTACTAAAATAATTGCATTTCCATGTTCTGTGTACTGTAAGAGACCAGATAGAGTGAATGGAGGGTCCTGGGTTTAGCAACACTTTAAATTCTTTATTACTGTGTTTTTTGCCTCCTTGTAACGTCTTCCATAGGCTCCCAAACCTCTCTTTTTTTCTCCTCATGCCTGTTTGTCTGGAATGAGCAGTGTACAATAGTTGCAGTCATATGCACTGCTCTATGCACACTACAATTTCCACAGGAATACATTCTTGAATAGAATTTAAAAAAAGCAGGGTTTAGTGTGACTTTAACATGATGGACATGTGTCTTTATCCTGCCTTAACATTATATTAATGTAATCTTTGCCATTTCGATATGAAAGTACTCATAAAGAGTTAAGAAAACTTTGGACTAAATGGTGAATTATCACAATAAAATTCACTGTAGTCAAGATGCAATATATAAATAATGGGCGCATTTTCAGACAAGGATCTATCACTGCTGTTTAGGGACAGTATAATGATCCCATGAATTGCACAACACGCTTTTCTATTCCCAGGCATTTAGAATTACAATACATATGTTGGCATTTTTAAATGCCACTATTGTGTATGTCTTGTCAGCTGCAAACAGTAGCATGGGTATTTTTTTTTACAGCGGAAAAGCTTGAAACTGTTAAAATATGTGTTCATTTTCAGGATGGAATTTTCAGAAAGCGTAACCTTTTGTGCAGCTAGGGAAGAAATTATATGTGTGTAGTGTAATTGCTGCCACTTCAGCCAGGTACAAAGCAGTTACTTTCCTGAAGAGACAGACGACCTTATCAGTACCGCCATTGATTGTAAGAAGGAAAATTAGATGTGGCTCACACTTATTACTACAGTTTATTCCTGTTTGTAATACCTATGCTGACATTTAGGAGAAATCCTCTTTCTTTGATGCCGCTTCTTCAATTATTAAACACATAAACATGTTTACAATAGTACTAATTCTAATCAGTGTTCCTTATTAAAAAAAATTGGGAATACATTTTAACATTTTGTCAATATTGGATTTAGAATTATTTTCTTGTTCGTTATAAAGATACATGTTCATTTTCTTGCCTTCGGCAACATTTTCCCCCTAAGCATATTGAGATTTGCTGAAACTGCTAAAGTGCACCTGTCCCATCATGCACAGCAGGTATTTGTCTGGCTGATTAAATAATTTAGGTTTCTAAAGGATCAATTATCAATTAGTCTAGGAGCTCTAAACCTCTAAATTCCTGCCAATTCTCTCCCAGACCTATGGGGAGATTTACTAAAGCTGGGGCTTTCAAAATCTGGTGCAGCTCTACTTGTTAGCCAATCAGTTCCTAACTTCACCTTGTTCAGTTAGGCTTTGGAAATAAAACTTGGAAGCTGATTGGTTTCTATGCAGAGCTGCACCAGATTTTGCACTCTCCAGTTTTAGTAGATAACCCCCATAGGCATAGAGTCCCACATACTCTAATATGTCTAATATTTAACACTTCTCTAGGAGCATAGATACAGTACATTATAGGCAACCTAGCAACTGGACACCTGAATTGTTATGTTGAACTGTTGTGTTGCGTTGTTATAATTATTTGCTCAGGACTTAACCACTTACCCCTCAGAGGATTTACCCCCCTTCCTGACCAGGCCATTTTTTGCGTTACAGCGTTTCGTTACTTTAACTGGCAATTGTGCGGTCATGCAACACTGCACCCAAATTACATTTACGTTCTTTTTTTCCCACAAATAGAGCTTTCTTTTGGTGGTATTTGATTGCCTGTGCATTTTTTATTTTTTGCGCTATAAACAAAAAAAGACCGACAATTTTGAGAAAAAAAACTATATTTTTGACTTTGCTATTTAAAAAATCAAATTTACTCATAAATTTAGGCCAAAATATATTCTGCTACGTGTCTTTGCTAAAAAAAAAATCCCAATACGTGTAACTTAATTGGTTTATGTGAAAGTTATACCGTTTACAAATGGAGGTACTGAAATTCATTTTTTTTACTAGTAATGGTGGCGATCAGCGACTTATAGTGGGACTGCGGCGGGCATTTTGACACTGGGGGTGTCACTGACATCCCCAGTGACACCAATACAGTGATCAGTACTAATAAAAAGCACTGACACTGTACTAACGGCACTAGGAAGGAAGGGGTTAACATGTGGGGCAATCAAAGGGTTAACTGTGTGCTGTTTCACAGTATGCTGTATGAGTGCTTTGCACTGTAAGCAAACTGCTTTGTATGGCTCGCCAGCTGACAGAGGAGAGAACTGTATTGTTTACATACAGTTCTCTCCCCCATCGGTAATACTTGTCGATCACCGGGTGCCGGCGAGTAATCACTGGTTGGGACCCAGTGATTGACAGCCAAGGCCACAAATGGTGGCACGGGTAGGGTGCACACAAAACGTGCACGCGCCCCCTACCCGGAACGTATATATACATGATTTTGCACACCTGTGTCTCCTTGTAGCAGTATTTCTGATATATGGCAGACCAGAAGCGGTTAAAGAGCTCCAGTCAAAGCTAAAAAAAATACATTTCAGCAGCTAAAAAAAACTGTAGCTGCTGACTTAAAAATCAGCCAGTCACCTGTCCCACGATCCAGTGGTGTACTCGCCGCAGCCAGTTTCACTGGCAGTCTTTGTTCCCTAGTAGCTGCATCTTAAGTGTGGGTGCCCGGCTGTGACAGCTTGCAGCTTTACAGCCAGGTGCCCACTGTGCATGTGCGAGTAGCGCTGTACCTTGTGAATGGTCCCATAGCCTTCTGGGACCTTTCGTGTGTCCTAGAAGACTACAGGGTGGAAGACAACATCCACTTCCGATCACCTAGGCAATCGCAGCAGCTGATCAAAATCAGTTATCCCCCCGTGCTCCCCAAAGGTGGCAATTCCTCATGGGGAGCTTAACCACCTCCCATCTGGCCCTTGTATATAAACAGACGGACGGGAGCAGTGCAGGGGCAGGTGGCAGTTAAACGGCCTCCCCACCCCCTGCTTGTGCGCGCTCCCTGGGAGTGCGAAGCACCAGGATCTGGTGCCCGCCGTGTTCTCCGGACACAGTGGAACACCGATCATCGTATGGGATCTCTATGCGAGGTCCCAATCATGTGATCACTGATTGGCCAATCAGTGATCACATGCAGAGTAGTAAGCAAGGTGTCACTTCTGACATCATTGCTTACTATGTGTGAAATCTGTGAATTATCACAGAGGTCACATGGTACAATGCTATTCACAACAGCCTTGTACCATGTGACAAGCTGTGACCAATCACAGCTCACACAGTATTTCTCAATGGGAGCAAGAATGCAGCCAGAGAGAAGGAGAAATGATTGCTTTTACACCCATAAAGGATGTAAAAGCAATCAGTGTACAAAAAAAATAAATCTTCAGCACCCCCCACAAGTAGTACAGTGTCACCATGGTGACACTGTACTGCTAGGGTGACAGTATGTAAAAAAACCCCATAAATAATAATATAAAAAAATAAAATAAAAATGTAAAAAAAAATTTAAAAATTATAATTTTTGGTTATAAACTAATTTGGGTTATTTTTTTTTTTGCTAAAAAGATAACTGAATACATTTTGGCCAAGATTTTGATGAAATATTATTTATTTGCAAAATTTTATAAGAAAAACACTTTTTTTTCAAAATGTTTGGACTTTTTCATTTACTGTATATAGCAAAAAATAAAAATCCCAGTGGTGAATAAATAACACCAAAATAACGCTATATCTGTCTCAAAAAAATGCTAAAAAATTCATATGGGTACAGTGTTGCATGACCGCGCAATTGTCATTCAAAGTGTGATAGCGCTGAAAGCTGAAAATTGGCCTTGGCAGGAAGGGGGTAAAAGTGTTGACTTGAAGTGGTTAAAGCGGAGTTCCACCCAAAAGGAGAAGTTCCGCTTTAAAGATTGGTCCCCCGCTTCCCATAAAGGATTGGCACCTTTGGGGAGTGGGGGGGTAACGGGTACCTGAATTTGACAGGTACCAGCTCCCACTTCTGCTGCAATCGCCTGAGTGATCGGAAAAGGAAGTTGTCCTCCTACCCTCCCTCCCCGTAGTCTTGTGGGACACATGACAGGTCCCAGAAGACGACGGGGCCATTCAGGAAGTGCATGTGCAGTGGGCACCCAGCTGTGAAGCTGCAATCTATCACAGCCAGGTGTCTACACTGAAGATGCCAACCTCCTAGAATGCAGGTGAAACAGGCTGCGGTGGGGGCAAAGCGGGATTGTTGGACATGTAAGTGGCTGTTTTTTGAAAGTCAGTAGCTACAGTGTTTGTAGCTGCTGACTTTTATTTTTTTACAGAGTGAGTGGAACTCCGCTTTAAGTACTTAAAGCAGAACTTTCCCTTTTGGGGATAATAGAAAATAAGCTAACCACACCTTTAGTTCCTATTTGGCCATATGTCCAATTGTAGGACTAGAAGACAATCCCAAATCTATGCATTACAATTATGACAATACAGTGCAGATATGAAAAAATAAAAAACTCTCTTTCTGTGTCAAGATATAGCAAAACTATTCAAACTTCTTGCCATATGTGACCTTTTATCACATTGTATCTGTATTAAAATAGAACTATAGGCAAAACTTTTTTTTTTTAATTTGGCTATAGTAAGGGAGGGTTATAACCCCTGCCAGTTTTTTGCCATCTGTGTCCCGTTGGGGAGATTTCCCTTCACTTCTGGTCCCATAGTCAAAACAGGAAGTGAGAGGAAATCCCTGCAAAGTAAGGGAATTCCTTGGGGACCCCCAGGTCACCAGAACTAGTGTCCCCACTGGAAGATTTGCCCTCTATTACTTTTCTGGGAACAACCCAAAATTTGGTATTTTCTTTTACTTTCACTTTCAGTGATAAATAGAGAGGTTGAATCTCCCTAGTGGGGGAACAGACAGTCATAAAAACTGACAGGTGTTCTAATCCCTCTCCACTCTATCCAAAACTGAAAAAAAAATGTTTTGCATTTAGTTTACTTTAATACCTACATGAATGTATTTGTAAAAATCTTCAATATAATAAAATAAAATTTAAAAAATGGTGTAGGCAATGAACTAATATGAATTTGCAATATATAAAATGTATTCAGTTACTTTGATGTTTTTAGGTTTTTTTGTCAGATAATTCTGAATCATTATTTTGTGTTTGTTTGTTTCTTTCTTTAAACTGACCAACAGAAATAGACTTTTTACTGTCAAAATGAAAACGGATTCCTCAAACATGAACAATGAAAAAACATAAAATAACTGACTGTGTATGTATAACACCTTCACCAAGTTAGTATTTAAAGTGTTACTAAACCCAGGACCCTGCATCCACTATATATGGTCTCCCACAGTACACAGAACATGGAAGTGCAATTATTTTAGTAAATATAAACTGCTAAATACCTTTTCTCACCAGAAATTTGAGCAGTCTTGTGGTTTTTTATCAGTGTTCAGCCAAGCACTAGCTAAGGCTTATGGGAGGAGTTTTCTTTCTTCTCTAGGAGAATACAAATACCCTGACCTCTGTCTGGGCAGTGCTGATTGGCCCTGTGCTGATCGCATGCACTCTCCCAAAACCTCTCTAGCAATACACACCAAACTGAGCATGTGCAAAATGCCTACAGTTCAGTCTGTCTTATCAGGAGATAAGAGGTGGTCGCTTAAACAAGGGGAGGAACAGAGCAATCAGTATCAAACGGCATTTTTACACAATGCAGAGGATTAACCCCTTAAGTTCCACAGTGAGTATAACAAGCATGCTTTACTCTATATACAGACTGATTTTACTGTTGTAGGTTTAGTAACTTGAGGACAGTAAAAGCAGTCGGTTGAGCTGCTTTATTATTGCCCCTCAACCACCTGGCTAGAAAAGAGTATGCAGTCTCCCAAGGCCGTTCATATGCCATGGGCGAAATCAGGGGCAGACTGACAACTCATGGGGCCCCCGGGCAATAGGGGATCATGGGGCCTCTGTGTCCTTGCCCAAACTCAAAAAAGCCTATGAAAAAGGTACCAGAGGCATCTCATGGGACCCCCCACTGACCCCGGGCCCTCGGGCAGTGCCCGAGTTTCCAAATGGTCAGTCCGCCCCTGGGCGAAATGCTTTCCATCTGCAGCTCATTATATTGGGTAGGCTACTACCATCCTACTGAATGTGACCCATTTAAGTCTATAGGGTCATACCGCAACTACCCTGCAATCATGTGCAATGCATGTAGTTGCAGCATGTCGGTTCAGCCTTTTGTATTAAAAAGGAGGTGAGGAGGTGACACATAGCCTCCCAGTCACCTGCCAACCACCCTCACAAAAGCGATCCACCGCTCAATTACTGCATTCCTCCTCTAACTCCTAATCATGTGGTAAATGCCAGGCATTTTCATATAGCTCATCTTTCTTCTCAACTATGAGAACAACAATATCAGAATCATGCTGGGGCTCTTCAGCTTTCACATTGTAGGACTTTGTAAAACAAGCTGAATAGACATTTGTATGAAGCAGATCACTATTACAGCACTTTTTGTGATGTTTTCAGTGTAATATCTACTGAGTTTCTTTTTTCTAGATGAAATAGTCAGCTATTTTAGAAAAATGACATCAATGGTCTATTTTTCAAAACATTATGCATGGGAGATTCAGTGTCTGACACCTTAGTTCCATGCATTACTCAAACTGCCTGAGAATTACGCTGTCTTTTTTCTCAGCAAGGCAAAATTTTATGTGTGAAACAAAACACTGTATTAAATAAATATATATATATATATATATATATATATATATATATATATATACACATACATACACAGTGCTTGTCATAAATGAGTACACCCCTTTTAAAAAGTAAGATTTTAATCAATATCTTAATGAACACGAGAATAATTTCCAAAATTTTGACAAAACTTAGTTTTATAGAACATTTATTTAGCTCATTACATGAAAGTAAGGTTAATAATATAACTTAGATTACAAAATCTTCAGTTTTATGCAAAAGTGAATACATCCCACAACAAAAACTACCAGTATTTTGTTTAACTTGCATGATTTGTAAGGACAGCACCAAGTCTTTTACTTCTATCTTTTTCCATTCTTCAAGAGTGTTCTAGAGCCTGGATGCTGGATGGAGAATGATGCTCAACATGTCTCTTCAGAATTCCCCATAGGTGTTCGATTGGGTATATATCAGGAGACATACTTGGCCACTGAATCACTTTCACGCTGTTCTTCTTCAGAAATGCAATAGTGGCCTTAGATATGTGTTTTGGATCATTAAGTTGGAAAAGTGCATGATAACGGCATTATAGCATCTTCTCTTTCTATACAGAGAAGTACATCTGTGAATTCATGATACCATCAATGAAATGCAGCTCCCTGACACCAGCAGCACTGATGCAGCCTTACAGCTATTGAGATATTTATTAAAATCTTACTTTTCAAAAGAGGTGTACTCATTTATGCTGAGCACTGTATATATACACTTTATTGCCAAAAGTATTAGGACACCTGCCTTTACATGAACTTTCCAGTCTTAAGCTTTCCAGTCTTAGTCCGTCGGGTTTTATATTAAGTTGGCCCACCATTTGCAGCTATAACAGCTTCAACTCTTCTGGGAAGGCTGTCCACAAGGTTTAGGAGTGTGTCTATGGGAATATTTGACCATTCTTCCAGAAGCGCATTTGTGAGGTCAGGCACTGATGTCGGACAAGAAGACCTGGCTCGCAGTCTCTCCTCTAATTCACCCCAAAGGTGTTCTATCGAGTTGTGGTCAGGGCTCTGTGCAGGCCAGTCAAGTTCCCCCACCCCAAACTCACTCATCCATGTCTTTATGGACCTTGCTTTGTGCACTGGTGCGCAGTCATGTTGGAACAGGAAGGGGCCATCCCTAAACTGTTCTCACAAAGTTAGGAGCATGAAATTGTCCAAAATGCCTTGGTAAGCTGACACCTTAAGAGTCTCCTTCACTGTAACTAAGGAGCTAAGCCCAACCCCTGAAAAACAACCCCACATCATAATCCCCCCTCCACCAAACTTTACACTTGGCACAATGCAGTCAGAGAAGTACCGTTCTCCTGGCAACCGCCAAACCCAGACACTTCCATCAGATTGCCAGACAGGGAAACGTGATTTGTCACTCAAGGGAGCACGTCTCCACTGCACTAGAGTCCAGTGGTGTTGTGCTTTGCATTGTACGCTTTGCATTGTATTGGTGATGTAAGCCTTGGATTCAGTTGCTTGGCCATGGAAACCTTCTGTGCACTTCAGCATGTGCTGACCCCGCTCTGTCATTTTATGTGGCCTACCACTTCGTGGCTGAGTTGCTGTTGTTCCCAGGTTCCCAGTTGCTTCCACTTGTTATAATACCACTAACAGTTAACCGTGGGATATTTAGTAGCAAGGAAATTTCATGGATGGACCTGTTGCAGAGGTGGCAACCTATCCCGGTACCACACTTGAATTCACTGAGCTCCTGAGAGCGACCCATTCTTTTACGAAAGTTTGTAGAAGCAGTTTGCATGCCTAGGTGCTTGATTTTATAAACCTGTGGCCATGGAGGTGATTGGAACACCTAAATCCAATGATTTGTAGGGGTGTTTCCCAATACTTTTGGTAATATATATATATATATATATATATATATATATATATATATATACATACACACACTGCTCAACAAAATTAAAGGAACACTTTTTTATCAGAGTATAGCATCAAGTCAATTAAACTCCTGCAATGTTGATCTGGTCTATTAAGTAGCAGAGGGGGTTGTTAATCAGTTTCATCTGCTTTGGTGTTAATAAAATTAGCAACAGGTGCACTAGATGGGCAACAATGAGATGACCCCCAAAACAGGAATGGTTTGACATTTTGTTTCCCTATTTATCTTTTCTGACTTTTTTTTCCCTAGTTTTGCATTTGGCTGGGGTCAGTGTCATTACTGGTAGCATGAGGCAATATCTGGACCTGTGCAACAGAGGTTGCACAGGCAGTCCAACTCCTCCAGGATTATACATCTATACGTGTAATTGTCAGAAAGTTTACTGTGTCTCCCAGCACAGTTTCAAGAGCATGGAGGAGATTCCAGGAGACAGGTAGTTACTCTAGGAGAGATGGATAGGGCTGTAGAGGGTCCTTAACCCATCAGCAGGACCAGTAGCTGCTCCTTTGTGCAAGGAGGAACAGGATGAGCACTGCCAGAGCCCTACAAAATGACCTCCAGCAGGCCGCTGGTGTGAATGTCTCTGTTCAAACAATCAGAAACAGACTTTATGAGGGGGGCCTGAGGGCCCGACATCCTCTAGTGGGCCCTGTGCTCACTGCCCAGTACCATAGAGCTTGATTGGCATTTGCCATTGAACACCAGAATTGACAATTATGCCACTGGTACCCTGTGGTTGTCACAGATGAGAGCAGGTTCACCCTGAGCACATGTGACAGACATGAAAGGGTCTGGAGAAGCTGTGAGGAACGTTATGCTGCCTGTAACATCATTCAGCATGACCGTTTTGGTGGTGGGTTTGTGATGGTCTGGGGAGGCATATCCATGGAGGGACGCACAGACCTCTACAGGCTAGACAATGGCACCCTGACTGCCATTAGGCATTGGGATGAAATCCTTGAACCCATTGTCAGCACATACGCTGGGTTCCTCCTGGGGCATGACAATGCTTGGCCTCATGTGGCGAGAGTATGCAGGCAGTACCTGGAGAATGAAGGGATTTATACCATTGAATGGCGCCCGTGCTCATCTGGCCTAAATACAATAGAACACCTCTGGGATATCATGTTTCGGTCTACCGATGCCGCCAGGTTGCACCTCAGACTGTCCAGAAGCTCAGTGATGCCCTGGCCCAGATCTGGGAGGAAATATCCCAAGACACCATTCGTTGTCTCATTAGGAGCATCCCCCGACATTGTCAGGCATGAATACAAGCACATGGGGGCCTTACAAACTACTGAGTACCATTTTGAAGTGCTGCAATGAAATTTCAGCAAAATGGAGCCTGTTGCAGCATTGTTTCACTTTGATTTTCAGGGTGTCTTTGAATTCAGTCCTCTGTAGGTTGATAATTTTCTTGTTCAAACATTTTATTGGCTTTATAACATAGGAAGAGGGACATTTACAGTAAGCATTAGACATTATATTGACAGCAAAATACAGGGGAAAATATATATAGTGTCAATGTCTTTATATAGAGGGGGAGAGAAAGAGTCAAGAAAACAATGCAGCATATCTTATGGTGTCAAGTAAATAAAAATTATTAGCAAGAGGTAGTAACATATCATAAAGAGTTTGATCAGTGGGGGTAAAGACTCTCCAGAGCTGCGTGAGGGGTTAGGGATAGACAGAGGAGGACCGAGGAGGGAGGGGAGAGAGAAGGGTGACGGGGATGACTCCATGATTAGGTTGATAATTTTCATTTCCATCAAACGATGGGTTATCCACACATTACCCAGACTGTGTCAGTATAGTATCCAGCATGATTTTTTTCACATTGAGATCTGATGTGTTTTCAAAGTGTTCCTTTAATATTTTTGAGCAGTGTGTGTGTGTATATATACACTGGGGCAAAAAAGTATTTAGTCAGCCACCAATTGTGCAAGTTCTCCCACTTAAAAAGATGAGAGAGGCCTGTAATTGGCATCATAGGTAGACCTCAACTATGAGAGACAAAATTAGAAAAAAAATCCAGACAATCACATTGGCTGATTTGGAAAGACTTTATTTGCAAATTATGGTGGAAAATAAGTATTTGGTCAATATCAAAAGTTCATCTCAATACTTTGTTATATATCCTTTGTTGGCAATGACAGAGGTCAAACGTTTCCTGTAAGTCTTCACAAGGTTGGCACACACTGTTGCTGGTATGTTGGCCCATTCCTCCATGCAGATCTCCTCTAGAGCAGTGATGTTTTGGGGCTATCGCTGGGCAACACGGACTTTCAACGCCCTCCAAAGGTTTTCTATGGGGTTGAGATCTGGAGACTGGCTAGGCCACTCAAGGACCTTGAAATGCTTCTTTCGAAGCCACTCCTTCGTTGCCCGGGCGGTATGTTTGGGATCATTGTCATGTTGGAAGACCCAGCCACGTTTCATCTTCAATGCCCTTGCTCATGGAAGGAGGTTTGCACTCAAAATCACACGATACATGGCCTCATTCATTCTGTCCTGTACATGGATCAGTCATCCTGGTCCCTTTGCGGAGAAACAGCCCCAAAGCATAATGTTGCCACCTCCATGTTTCACAGTAGGTATGGTGTTCTGTGGATGCAACTCAGCATTCTCTCTCCTCCAAACATGACGAGTGTGTTTCTACCAAACAGTTCTATTTTGTTTTCATCTGACCATATGACATTCTCCCAATCTTCTTCTGGATCATCCAAATGCTCTCTAGCAAACTTCAGACAGGCCCGGACATGTACTGGCCTAAGCAGGGGGACACGTCTGGCACTACAGGATCTGAGACCCTGGCGGCATAGTGTGTTACTGATGGTACCCTTTGTTACGTTGGTCCCAGCTCTCTGCAGGTCATTCACTAGGTCCCCTCGTGTGGTCCTGGGATTTTTGCTCACCGTTCTTGTGCTCATTTTGACCCCACGGGGTGAGATCTTGCGTGGAGCCCCAGATCGAGGGAGATTATCAGTGGTCTTGTATGTCTTCCATTTTCTAATTATTGCTCCCACAGTTGATTTGTTCACACCAAGCTGCTTGCCTATTGCAGATTCAGTCTTCCTAGCCTGGTGCAGGTCTACAATTTTGTTTCTGGTGTCCTTCGACAGCTCTTTGGTCTTCACCATAGTGGAGTTTGGAGTGTGACTGTTTGAGGTTGTGGACAGGTGTCTTTTATACTGATAACAAGTTCAAACAGCTGTCATTGATACAGGTAATGAGTGCAGGACAGTGGAGCCTCTTAAAAAGAAGGTGCAGGTATTATTTTCCACCATAATTTGCAAATAAATTCTTTCCAAATCAGCCAATGTGATTGTCTGGATTTTTTTTCTCATTTTGTCTCTCATAGTTGAGGTCTACCTATGATGCCAATTACAGGCCTCTCTCATCTTTTTAAGTGGGAGAACTTGCACAATTGGTGGCTGACTAAATACGTTTTTGCCCCACTGTATGTATATGTATGTATGTATATATATATATATATATATATATATGTATATAGTGATTTGGAGGTTTTTTTTAGCTCAGTGGTAGATGCATTTCAGTGAATCCATGCCAGTCTGAGCTGTAATAAAAAAATATGTAAGCCCAACATTTCAAATTCCTGATATGTGCCTGCTGTACCATGTACTTGTATACAGTTAAAGAGTATCCTGTTTTCTTTGTATTGCTTCCTTTTGTGTGAAATCCCTGGTGGTTCTGCCAGTCCCTGTTTTCCTATTTGAAACTGACCACACTAAGCATAGAAGCATGTCCTTCCCAGCATGGCCTGTTTTCCGGCTGTGTTGAGAACTCAACCTTTTCTTCTCCAATGATCAAACTTGTGCTAACCCCCCCCCCCCCCCCCCCACACACACACACACACACACAGCCATTCACTTGGAAGATCAATGTGCTGCTGTCTATCCACCCCCAGATCTCTAAGTGCCTTATGCAACTGAGAACAAAGGGTATGTGCAGGGGTGGACTGACAACTCATGGGGCCCCCGGACAATAGGGGATCATGGGGCCCCTGTGTCCTTGCCCAAACCCAAAAAGCCTATGAAAAAGGTACCAGGGGCATCTCATGGGGCCCCCTACTGACCCCGGGCCCTCGGGAAGTGCCCGAGTTTCCAAATGGTCAGTCCGCCCCTGGGTATGTGATCACTTATAAAAAAGGGAAAAAAGATTTTTTTTATATGTATATACAAATGTTTTTCCTTTCATTACTATTTTAACTTGAATGGATTGTTTTACAAGATGAGGTTCACATAAGGGCCCACTTTTATTACACAAAATTAAAGTAAAGCTCACAGCACATTAAAATATAATCCTGTTTTATATACAGTACCCAGCTAATAAAACATAGTTTTCTAAGTGCATTTTTTGCATTCACAACAGCAGATGTAGTTGCTATCCTTGTTTGAATGACCAACTCACATTGCAAAGTTTAAAAATAAGATTTTGCATCACTCACATGTCATTGCTATGAGTGATTATATAGTCCTATTAAATACAGAATATGGGTTGTTATCCATTCAAATTCACCTGTAATTGTAATTAAGAGTTAGAGATGAGCGTAAGTGCTTCTTGAATCATCTCTAGTTGAACCCCAATTTCATGCTTTTTTGTAAGTCCAATGAGCTGCAAGCTGGCTCAATCCTGCCCCGCAGCCTGCCTCTTTGTTTACGTGAGATGCAGGGTAGGAATGACCTGACTTGCAGCTTATTGGAGTATAAGAAGAGCGTGAATTTGGAGTTCAGTTAGAGATGGTATTGTGCAGCTGAGGACGTGATACTTGTTAAAGAACTCTGTTCAAAAGTTTATAGTGTATATAAACTGTGTATGAGAGATGAAGTGTCCAAGTGTCACTAAACGATTGATTTAATAAAAAGTGAAGGTGAGGGAGGTTACCACCATCAACCAATATTGAGAAGAAGCCTTTTTTTTAAATTCTCCTGTCTATTGGATGTTTAACCACTTCAATACCGAGCGCTTTTACCCCCTTCCTGCCCAGGCCAATTTTCAGCTTTCAGCACTGTCACAGTTTGAATGACATTTGCATGGTTATGCAGCAATGTACCCATATGAAATTTGTATAATCTTTTTGAGACAGATCGATTGTGGTAGTTGATCACCACTGGAACTTTTTATTTTTTGCTAAACAAATGAAAAAAAAAAAAAATGTTTGAAAAAAAAGGAAAATGTTTCTTAGTTCCTGTTATAAAGTAAGTAATCTTTCTTCTTTACTGATGTGTGCTGATTAGGTTGCACTGATTTTCACTGATAGGCTGCACTGTTGGGCACTGATGAGGCTGCACTGATGAGGCAGCACTGATGGGCACTGATAAGCTGATTGGACACAGCTGATCACATGCTGTGATTGGCCCTTTACCGAGATCTGTTATCAGCTGTGTCCACAGGACACAGTGGTCACAAGGGGTCCGCAGGGGGCAGGTTTATGGGAAAATGTCTATGGTTACCCTCCCAGAACAAGAGAGCTGCGCTAAAGCAGTCTTTTGGCTATAGTAAAGCAGTTACATTGCTCATCTTTATTGATTTCAAAAAAGTAAAATCATAAATCCCAACTGCTGAAACATTATGAAGTTAAATATTCCTTTCTCACACTTAATTAAAAAAGGGGGATACAAATGTCTATAAACCACCAAAATTGCCCCACCCTCAGGTTCCAGATTACACTCTGTAGAGCTCATATGATAGCAGAAGCTAGAGTAATATTGTGACATAAGAGGCAAACTGGCAAAATTGTGATGGATCTAATTCAGCAATTAAAGCTGCATGTGGCACAACCAAATACCTGATGTAACTTATTACCAACTCCTAAAGCTTGTATTCAGCATTGAACTAAATGAGGCATTTATTAACGACCCAACATCAAAGAGCTATGACTGTGAGTAAACTCAAAGCATAACATTTTTGTCAAGGTGATGTGAATGTTGAATTATATATGTACGGCATAAGATGAATACTTTTCATTTGTGTTAGAACTGTTAAATAAAATAGCACACAATTGTTACTTTCAGTGAACAACAGAAAATAAAAAATATATGAGTCTAGGCACTTTTTAAGACATTCTTTTTTATGTGGGATTCTTTGGTTGAGAAGCTTTTTAGCATTCAGATGACAAGCAAGCAACTAGCTCTGATTCTTCTATGTCCCTTTAATTTTCACTTATTTGACCTATAGAGTTAGATTAGATATTTTACACTTCAGCTTGATGGGATTGTATATAAATATTGTGAACACTCCCAAAGTATAAATAGCTACAACAAAAGAAAGAAAAGATAAAATACTTTCACCCTTGAAAGTGATATAACAAACAAATTGCTCTTTTCATTTATCCCTCTAATACCCTTTCTCAAATAAATGTATGTAAATAAAATCAAATATACAAACACAGACGTGTAATAACACTCAAATTGGATGAAAAAATAAAATAAAAATAAATAAAGCTAGAGTGTCCAAAAATTGTCTTTCAACCAAGTCAGATCACTTTTTCTCCTCTTTCATAACTTTTTCTTGTGATATTATATATGGAATTTCAAATATGATGATCCAATGCAGAAAACCTCAAAAAAATATAAACCGCAAATAGTGTATTACCTTAATTACATATAATTGTGCACTATGTGTCATGCACACTCCATAAAAGGTGTTCAAAACCGTGAGAAAAAAAAAAAAATTTGTTTTATCTATATATATACTCTAGATGTGCACCAACAAAATAACCCAAAATGCGTGTAAAGTATATCTCATTAATTGTGACAGTGAACTCAACACACTGCAACCACTACTACTATACCATAAAACAAATGTGAATCCAAACAATTAGTGTAAAAGTGACCACTCCAACCTAGTGCAACAAATGAACAATTACCCTATAGAGGTAATAATCTGCTTTACAAAGTGGTGGAGGGCTGCACCTCCAAATTTCTCAAACTTCCTTTAAACATATATCCACTTTCTTTAGGCATATCTCCACATCCCTCATAAGGTAAAATAGGCAGTTAGAGGCTGAATAGTAAAGATACAATACGTTATTTTATCCACTTACATAGAAAACTCCAACTTTCAGCTTGTGTAACACATGGACAAGCACTTCCCTGGAGAAAATCGCATTTTCCTTAATCAAAGATGGCCGCACTCGTACTTTCGGTACAACGTAATTGCGTCATACGTCATATGTCCCGACGCGTTTCGTCACTTCCTGGACTTTGTCATCAAAGGGATCGTATTTGAAATTCCATATATAATATCACAAGAAGAAGTTATGAAAGAGGAGAAAAAGTGATCTGACTTGGTTGAAAGACAATTTTTGGACACTACAGCTTTATTTATTTTAATTTTATTTTTTCATCCAATTTGAGTGTTATTACACGTCTGTGTTTGTATATTTGATTTTATTTACATACATTTATTTGAGAAAGGGTATTATAGGGATAAATGAAAAGAGCAATTTGTTTGATGGGATTGTAGTCTTTTCAATGCTTGTTTTAGGTATGCATGTAATTCTATAAACTTTATAAAAATAAGCATATCGATATATGTCTTAAAACCCTTGTTTCTATATATTATTTTTAACTAGCAAAAGTTAGCCCATTCCAGTACAGGAATGGTTGTAGTGGTTTGAGCATGGTGCTGGGTACAGGAGGATGACAGGTTCGGTGGTCAGCATGCATTTGATGCGGGGGGGGGGGAATGTGGAGGAGATCTATGGATCCACACTGCCTGGGCACATACAGACACTTTTGGACAAGTGTATAGAGGATTTCCAAGATGATTAAATCCTTTCAACATGGAAGTTTCATTATCTGGTGGCCTCACTGTGCTTGTATTCTATATCTTTTATTTGGGGATGGTGGCCCTTTTTGTTCTTCCCCTATTAGTATCTTGGGTCCACATGACTCCTTGAGGGTTCCTTGTTGGATATTCTAGTCAACTTTGGTGCTCAGTGGTCCAGAAAGAGTGTCTGTTCTTTTAATAATTTTAGTCAGGTTCATTCATTATTTATGTTGATTACAATATCCAGCCATGGTCCCTGAAGATCTAAACTATTTTGGCCAAAAAGGGTTGGGGCTTCCATCTGGATATTGTATGAGAATTAGTTTTTAATCCACGATCAACAAAATTTTATAAGGACTGATGTATATTGTATGGTGAATATATCATACTGGAACCATATATTTTAGGGTATTGCATGTTAATTGCTTTTAACCATGCATAAATAAAATTATATTATTTTAAAGATGTTTAATGTTTGGTTGCTGTCTTGAAGTCCCAAGGGGTATTGGTAGTGTGCTTAGGTGTGGTGGGTGGTGAGAGATGGGTGGTGAGAGAAAGAGACTAGGTGTGGTGGATGCAGAGAGAAGGTAGACTAATGGCACGGTAGGTGGTGAAGCTGATATAGTCACAGGTGCAATGGATGCTAAAAAAAAAGTCAGATGCAATGTGGTGGCTGGTAAGAGAAGGACATTGCAGGTTTGGTGGGTGAATAGAGAAGGGGGTGCATGTGTGGTAGGTGCTAAGAGAAGGAGGGCTGCATGCACATTTAATGGAGCGAGCAGGAGGGCCGTAAGTGTATTGGATACTGAGTGAGGGTGCAATGCAGGTGTGGTTGATTCTAAAATAAGTGGGGGTGTGACGTGCTGAGTAGTTAGAGAAGGGGAGATGAAGTGTGATGCAAGAGGAGAGTTTGCTTAAGAGTGCAGAAGTTCTCACAGAAGGGATGAAAAACTGCTGAAAAGCTTCTCTGTTCTCTGAACTCTGACTATACTATTGAACTGAGGAGGAGACGATTGTTTGATTTTCGGATAGTGTGTACACAACTTTTGAAACCCGATTCAGACTTTCCAAACAAAAATTTACAAAGGGACAAACTGCTATATTTTTCTTGTACAAGAACAGAACCAACAATTTTCATTTAATGTATATGTTTTAGTATGGTTTTAGTTCAAGAAAAATCAGATACAAAAGACTGCGCATGATCAGAAAAAATAAACAACAAAAAAAGCCTTTGTCGTACGAGAATTTTTGTACAATTGCTACCTGCTTCAGTTTTGACCTGTGGTGAAACATCGCGGTAAACCAGACAATCGTTCATCCACTTTTCTTATTGTGTGTACTGGGCTTAAGTGAAAGAGAGTTGTTTGTGGGGCAGAAGCACAGAAGTCAGAGGGATTCCTCTAAATCTGATTTTTTTCTAAACTTTGCAATATGACTGCACCAAGTGGGAAGCCCTCCCAGCAGACATCAGTGGTGGGGCTCAGAAGTAGTCTGTTGTGGGGCTTAGAAGCAGGCTGCTCTTGTGCTAATAATAAGATAGAGAAAATTTAGAGGCTTATAAATATCATGCATAGCTAAATGTAAATTATCTGCCCACTAACCAAAAAACATGCAGCAAAAAATGGGGGACATGAAAAGAGATTCACAGAAAGTGGTTACATCATGGAAAATTATGCTTTATTACACAGTACAAATGTGGACAAATGAGGCAATTACTTCAGTTCACCATCACCTTAGTATGAGATAATACAGAGACAGACCTTAAAAACATATAAAATTGTACATCAAGACCGGTCTAGGTAGTAGAGTGCTGCAGACATAGTGACAATTGTCTAATACATTTGCAGCACCGACACATTGGTTACACCGCCAAACAGGAGGTATATCTAAAAAGTGTACCAATATAGGTATAGCATACAGTGCAATAGTGGCTAATAACAAGTACTAAGTACTAATGGATATGATTGCCCATGGACCTAGATAGGTAACGTGGGCTACAAATACATAGAGATATATGGAGAGGGATGTGGTAGCCTCTATGGTGGCCAGATAAAACAATAATGACAATGGATAATGGCAAATGTTAGTGGTGAAGCAGCAATATTAATTATTATTATACAGTATTTATAAAGCGCCAATAGTTCACTCAGCGCTGTACATTACAAAGGGGGACAGAACATGTGACAGAACAATAACAATACAATGCAAAACATGAGGGGATCGAGGGCCCTGCTCTTTCGAGCTTACAATCTAGGAGGGAGGGGATGGTGGGATGGTGGCACAGGAGGAGAAAGCTGTGGGGGATGGAGTCTTAGGAAGAGTGGAGGAGGTCGGCAAGTTAGCAGGGGGTGGGGTAGGCTTCCCTGAAGAGGTGGGTTTTCAGGGTGCGCCTAAAGGAGAGGAGAGTAGGTGATAATCTGATGGGTTGGGGCAGGGAGTTCCAGAAGATGGGTGACACCCTGGAGAAGTCCTGGAGGTGGGCATGGGAGGAGGAGACCAGGTAACTAGAGAGAAGGAGGTCTTGTGAGGAGTGGAGTGTGCATGTTGGGTGGTACTTGGATATTAGGTCGGTGATGTAGTTTGGGGCAGTATGGTGGACGGCTTTGTACGTCAGTGTTAGGATTTTGAATTTGATCCGTTGCGCAATCAGAAGCCAGTGGAGGGATTGGCAGAGGGGGGTGGCGTAAACAGAGCAGTTGGAAAGGTGAATAAGTCTGGCAGCCGTATTCAGGATCCACTGAAGCGGGGATAGCCAGCGGTGAGGCAGGCCAGTAAGGAGGGAGTTGCAGTAATCGAGTCGTGATATGATGAGGGAGTGAATGAGCTGTTTAGTGGTTTCTGGGGTTAGGAACGTGCGTATTTTGGCGATGTTGCGGAGGTGGAGTCTGCATGAGTTTGTTAAAGATTGGATTTGGGGCTGGAAGGATAGGTTGGAGTCCAGAATGACACCAAGTACTCTGGCCTGCGGGGCAGGTTTGATGGTGGCGTTGTTGGACATGATGGAGAAGTCAATGGGGGGTGGTGTGCAGGCTGGGGGGAAGACAAGAAACTCGGTTTTGGAGAGGTTCAGTTAATGGCCATGATAATGTATAGAATGAACTGAATAGACGTTATACAGGACACCATATGGCTTCCTCAATGTAGTAGATCTGGCAGGGCCCTGCCTTAAGGGGTTTCTTCACCGCGACATGCGGACTGTGGACCACCTTCATATTGATGTTGTAATATAAAGTGCTGGACCTTCCGTGCCTTGTAATAAGTGTAGGGTGCCATGCACCTATATGATGAAGCATGATGTCCCCATCCACCCAGGCCATAGGTGATACCCTGAGTTTCCTTCGTCTGGATATCTATTCAGCTGCCACTGTTGGGACTTTTGTCCAATGGGCTCTGCTCCCGCCCCGGTACTTGTGCAGCCTTGCACCGCTCGTGGCCAGCGTATATGACTGCCTCCCTTGATGGTCAGCGTGTATGGCGCCAATGCGGTCGGCCGGAAGTGACGTATCTGATGTGTGATGTCAACTCGATTCGCCAATGGGCGTATCTAACTTGGCTTCGTCAGCACCTGATGAAGCCGAGTGAGATACGCCCATGGAGATGGGGATTTTGATACTCATTTCAGGAAGTTAAATCACCTAAAGGAAAAGAAGGTGGCAACATGGTGGGATATGATTAACCACGAAAGATACCTCAAAGATAATTTAGTCCCCAGGGGACTTAGGTGGGATGTCCCCATATGTGAAGGTTTGCTAGACAAAGAACCTGTAGGTGAATGGTATAATTTTTTCAATGAAAAGGGATTGGAAACCTCATTCCTATGGAGTAATAACAGCCCCAGAATTAGTTTCGACCGAATAACCATGCCCAAAACATGTGGAGGTATAGGGCTACCTGAGCTAGTCCGCTATTATAAAGCTTGTCAAATGGCAAGAATAGTGGATTTGTCCACAAACCAAGCTCGCAAAGCCTGGGTGGCATTGGAAGCTGCTTTTTCGGAGACCCCGCTCGCCACCTCCCCTTGGCTGCTAACCCCGCACATTCCATCTGAACTCAAGGAACACCTGCTCATAGGCCCTACCTTGTCCTGTTGCCATCAGATAAGCAAGCATACAGCGTTCTCATCCACCCCTGGCCCACTCACTCCTGTCAGAATGAACCCAGACTTCCCCCCTGGTATGTCGCAGGCCTTTCTTTTGGGATCTGGACTCACAGACGGTGTGAGTCTGCACCACCTCTTCAAAGACGGATTGCTCTTATCCAGAGACCTTCTTATGAATAAATGGCCTACCCTAACCTTAGCGCCGTGAATGTATAGACAACTCCACCACTTTATCCACAGCTCACCCCATCTAAAAGAATATACTAGACATCTTACCCCCTTTGAGAAACTTTGCTCATCGGGCTCTCCCCAGAGACATATTATATCCCTGCTTTATACATGTCTCGAACACACCAGTGACCTCTCAGCTAGGAAAGCTTGTAAGGACTGGAGCGCTGACCTACAAATCCAACTTTCACCTGAAGATTGGGACCACATATATGAACACATACATAAAGGGTCTATATGTGTATCCACACAAGAAAATAACTTTAAAATATACTCCAGATGGTATAGGGTTCCATCCCTGCTTCACCGCTTTGACTCCAACATCTCTGATCTGTCTTGGAGATGCCATCAATCTATGGGTACACTCCTACACATTTGGTGGGATTGCCCTTTGCTACAACCCTTCTGGGGGAAAGTTCATTCCACAATCACACAAGTTACTACGTATGCCCTAGACCTTTCCCCATCACAATTTTTGCTTCACCATACCGCACTTCCATTTCGGACTTACCGCAATTCTCTTGCCATGCCCATGGTAAATGCTGCAAAGCAATGTATCCCAGTACATTGGTGCTCAACACATGTTCCCACTGTGCGAGAATGGTTTGCTAGGATCAACAAAACTGAGGAAATGGAGGAACTGATTTCTATAGCTAAAGAACATCCTGAGAGATTTAGGAAAACATGGGCATGCTGGAATCATTTCAAATCCACTTCTACCTATCACCTAACAGTTAATAATCAATCTATATCCCTGGATTGAATTTCCTAGTACAATGCTGTAGTGGAGAATACCCGGATCGCCGGATACTTTTGTATCACACATCAGGTTGGGATGTAGTGCTGTATCATGACATGCCCTACGGGGTTTCTGACTTCTGACCCTTGTGTTACCCCATGGTAGGTTCATGCACGTAACATACTTTGAGCCTTATTAGTACCTTTCTGTTTAAGCGAATACTTAGGAATGTGATCCATTTTAACCTTTTTTGCTTATATACACTACTGTCGCGCAAAACCTTACCCCCCACCTCCCTCATTCCCCCCCCCTTTTTTTTCTATCCCCACCATCTCTTCCTACCTCTCTTTTTCTTACTGTTCTTCGTTCCGACCTCTCTTTTTCACATCTGCCATACCTCCTTATACTTTTTTCTTTAACAACTAAATAGAGCACTCACCTTCACACAGATATGACTAATTTCAACTATATCATACATTCAAGCTATAACTACGTACACCATGAACTTCAGAACATCCAGTGCCTTTCATGTTTTAAGCTTCAGATCGCCTCAGCAATACAAATTGTGGATTTTCAAGACGTGATAACATACTAATACATTTATGTATCCTCTTTTTTCTGTGTACCCACTGGTTTGTAATGTATGTTTGACGTACTGCTCTACCTCACATCGTCATGTATTACAATTTGCAATTAGTCCCGTATGCGAAACGGGAGGCTACATGTCATGTCTAAGTTCTGACTGTGATATATAACTGTATATGCTCTATATGTTATTGTGTATACTCTTATACTAATAAAGTATTTTTGGAACAAAAGAAAAGGGATTGGAAGTGATTAGGTTCCTGCTCAAAAGGAAACAGAGGAAAATGAGGAGAATTGAACAACAAATCTCTGATTTAAAAGAAAAATTAGAACCACTGAAAGAATTACCAGAATTTGTGACTCTCATGAATAGGCTGAATAAAGATTTGGAGAATTTAGATCATGAGGTGAAACATAGGAAGGGCAAGAAATACCAGAGGGACATTAATGATTTTAAGAATGATCAAGTTTTTAAATGGCAATCCACCATGAAAGAAACTGAAGTAGCTTCAACGGTGACCACTCCTGCCAAAGAAGCGAAAGGGAAAGTAAAGGAGAAACCAAGAGGGCCTGTCAATATGAATGGAAATCGGATCCGGGACATACGAAGAGGTAATAACTATGGCCAATATGGTCCTAATTACCAGACACCAAGGAATGGGTGGAAACCCAGGAATGGGAATTTGTTTCAAAGGAGACCATCAAGGAGAGAGCAATGGAATAATTGGAGACCCCCCTATAACAATTATCAACCTAATTATTACCCAAGGTAGATGAGAGATATGATTAGAGGAGCCCAAGACTAGCATTTAGACCTTGGAACACACACGACAAGGGGGGAGGAGTCTGGTGCTGACTTATAATAAGTATGAACCATTGTGAGAAGAGTATGGGGCTACATATGACCATTACCTGAGGGTTTTTTTTAGACAGAGAGAGACAGGAGAGGACTACGGAGAGAGAAGGATGTATAAGAAGAAACCCAAACCGAAGAGGGGATGCAGAGCTGGGAGGAAGAAATAAGAGAAAAAGAGAGTGATTTGGGAAGGGGTTTTTAACCTGTGTGGGGCATCCCTGACGAAAGAAGAGCTGAAGGTGCTCGACAAAGGTTTAAAATTTGCTCCCAAGAAGCCTGCCAATAAATTTGATGTATATGTTAACCTACACAAATATGTCAGGAAATTGAATATTAAGAAATATAGTTTGAATCAACCTGAAATGAGGAACATTAGATCAAGTATATCTCCCACAAGAATACAACATACCAGTCTTTGGAATAAGTCCCTGTTTAATCCTCAGATTGGTGATAATGGTCATGTTGAAGTCTTTAGGAGGATGGTGACTCAGGATCTGAGTCTGCTCAGATTACCCAATATTGCACAAAATAAGGGGATGGAGATTGGCATTAAGAGATTGGAGCAAGGAAAAGATAATGTAATTCGGCCAGCTGATAAAGAAGGGGGGATTGTAGTTTTATTGAAGGAATATTATCTGAAGGAGTTACAGGATCAATTGTTGGATAGAGAGACATGTGAAAGATTATCGACTAATCCTACCATGAAGTATAACAAGGAGCTGGATCACCTAATTAAAAGAGGGGCGAAGAAGAAGGTCCTGAATGATAAGGAATCTAGGTATTTGGTTCCAGACACTTTGTCGTGTTCCAGTTATTTATACGCTACCTAAGATACACAAAGATAGTCTCAAGTCCCCGGGTCGTCCCATCGTCAATGGTATTCAGTCAATAGGGGCTAGGTTAGGTCAGTTTATTGATCATTTCCTACAACCTTTGGTACAGAAAACCAGATCCTATTTGAGGGATACTATGCATCTCATACAATGACTCGATGATCTACAGCTAGGCCACCAATCGATTTCTTTAGTCACTGCTGATGTGGCCTCACTGTATACTATTATTGGGCATCAGGATGCTATTGAGGTTGCAAGTTGGGCCATGAGAGAGCTGGGAAACTTACAATGGACCCAAAGGAAATATCTGGTGGAATGTCTTGAATATTGCTTGAAACACAATTATTTCTGGCACAATCAGGAATATTACTGGCAGATTAAGGGAATAGCCATGGGAGCACGTTTTGCCCCTAGTCCGGCCAATATTTTCCTGTCCCTTTGGGAACAAAAAACTATTTATAATAACCCCTTGAAGGAACTGAAACTTTTTAAACGATATATTGATGACGTGATTATAGTTTGGTAAGGAGAGAAAGTTAGATTGGAGGAGTTCTTAAATAATCTTAATACTTATACCAAGAATATTAGTTTCTCATGGGTTGTTGATGAGAAGAAGATTAATTTTCTAGAACTTGAGATTTTATTGAAAGATGGGGGTTTAACGACTAAAACGTATTTTAAAACAGTGGACAGAAATGGGTATATTCCCTTTGATAGTTGCCATCATCTGCCATGGCTATTAAATATTCCGAAAGGACAGTTTTGCACTTAAGAAGACTTTCAAGATCAAGCTAGATGTTAGCAACCACCTGGCAGTACCTCTAGCAGCCCACAGGACAGGATTCCCCAGAGCGCGGAGTCTAAGCCCCAGCCTGCTTGTTCACCAGGGCCCCTGATGGTGGGGATGGACTTGGAGCAGACTGGAACCAGGTCGCGGCCCCTGAGTACACCCGTCTGTGGTAGAGGAATCCGCTGGGGGTCTGTGCAGGTGGAGAGCCTGACGTGAAGAGGCAGAAGGCGGAAGCAGGGATGGCTGGATCCGTGCCGGATGGATGGACAGATGAGCGTGGTCAGACGGGCCAGGTCGGTAAAACAGAGAGGTCAGCGTAGTACAAGGCAGCAGGCAGAAGAATAGTCAGGTCACTCGCCGGGGTCGGTACCAGTAGTTCAGATCAGGTAGGGATATCCAAAGAGAGGTCAAACGTAGCCAGGGGTCAGAGCAGGAGAAGTCAGCAGAGGTCAGGTCCAGACAGGTCAGCAACGAATTTTCAGCAACAGAATACAGGAACACAAGAATCAGATCAGACCATACGGCAACTTGTGTCTGTGCAGGGCTGGTTTAAGTAGCCCGCCCTGCACCTGACAGGCCCAGCCTAGGTCCTAGTGCTTGCCCAGCACCGTCATAGGTGACGGGTGCGCCTGGGTCCTAGTGCTCTGCTGCCTGCATGTCTTGCCAGACACCTACACATGTGCAGACCCATGCGTCACGATGGTCCCTGACACTAGAATATTAGGAGAGCGCTTTATCAAGAAAGGTTACCGATCCGGTGCTATAGAAGAAGTAAGAGGTAGCTAAACTGGATCGAAATACCCTGGTTGAAGATAGGATGAAGGAGGATGCACTATATCACCAAATGCCTATAATTATGGACTTCAATGTACATTATAAAGTGATAGAAAGAATGTCATCAGTTTTCGGCAACACCTATATTTGTTATCAACTATTTTCAAGCATGAAGCTTACGAAGGGCAAAATTAGAATCAAAATATCTAATGAGCAACTAGAGAATTCATTGAGAAATACCATTACATCCATTGAACCAGATATTGATGCGTTATTTTATCCAAATGTCAAATATTGCACTAGTTTTATGTTGCCCTCATTTACATTTTTAATAAGATATATTACAAAAAAAAAGAAGTTTTATTACTCAGAAAAGTACATTATCTACATCAGTGATATACTTGTGATCTGCCTGGCTTTTTTCTGCTCAGCAGCTATCCTTATTGTTGTTGTGTTTTATGTGGCCCAAAACAATTCCTCTTCTTCGAATGTGGCCCTGGAAAGTCAAAAGGTTGGACTCTCCTGCTTTACATGTTTTTATGTCAAAATTGTGAATTGTAAGATTGCCTGATGGCTGCCTGGGTATTGTTATGATTGCACATGTGTTGCTCACATATTGTCACGATTGCCTAATAGGTTTCTGCTTATTCTCAAGGCTGCCTGTTTGTTGACCAGTTATTGTAATTGTCTGTTGCCCATGAATTGTTGGGACAGCGTTGTTTTTTTAACAAGACCATATCACTATAATTTAACTGCTTTCCCGCCACCCTATAGCAGAAATACTGCTACAGGGTGGCAGGGGTGTGCAAAATCACACACACACACACACACACACACACACACACATATATATATATATATATATATATATATATACTGTATATATATATATGTGTTATTTTGCATTTTGTGGGGTGCGCGCAAGCAGCACGCATGCCCCCCCCCGCCGCCATTGTAGGCCTCACCTGCCGATCACCGTGTCCCAGCTGGTGATTCTCCACCGGCACCCGCCGATCGCCATGTATCACCAACATGGGAGAGACCTGTATGTAAAAAATACAGATCTCTCCCCTGTTAGCTCCTGCACACTGCTTTGTAGTGCTCTGCATAGCCCAGTGTCATTAGTACAATGTCAGTGCTTTTTATTAGCACTGTTCACTGTATTGGTGTCACTGGGGATGTCAGTGACAGTTAGTCAGTTCCCCGCCAATGTCAGAGTGCCCGCCACAGTCCCACTATAAGTCGCTGATCGCCGCCATTACTAGTATGAAAAAAAACATTCCAGTATCTATACTGTCATTTGTAAACGCTATAACTTTCACGTAAACCAATTAATTTACAGGTATTGGAATTTTTCTTTAGCAAAGACATGTAGCAGAATACATTTTGGCCTAAATTTGATGAAATTTGATTTTTAAATGTTTTACTGGACATGTTTAATTGCAAAAAGTCAAAAATATTGTTTTTTTGCTCAAAATTGGCAGTCTTTTTTTTTTTATAGTGCAAAAAATAAAAAATGCAGAGGTGGTCAAATACCACCAAAAGAAAGCTCTGTTTATGGGAGAAAGGGACATCAATTTCATTTGGGTGCAGCATTGCATGACCGCTCCATTGTCAGTTAAAGTAACGCAGCACTGTATCGCAAAAAATGGCTTCATCGGGAAGGGGGGTAAATCCTCTAGAGGTCAAGTGGTTAATCTCCTGCAGGCCTGTTACTATCAAATCAGACTGCTACTATCCATATGTTTCACTGTGGTTTGCTATTTTGCACTGCTATTAAGAGAAATGGCATGCTCCAGTTTAAGTAGGCTGCACAATAACTAGCACTGAGCCACTAGGAGCCCCCTCAAGTGGCTAATATACACATCTCTGTATATAATATAATAACAAAATATGGAAGCGCAAACATGAAAAAATGTGAACTTCAAATCAACAATTACCTTAAATGAAACATTAAAACAATAGCACTGTGTATTTGAATATCAGTCAAATGCACATTGCTTTTCAGGTTTATATGGTTTGGGTATAAAATTTGTTTAAGATGCTTTAACTTGATTTTGTGGTTATTTGAGTTTTTTGAGTTACTTTTTTTGGGAAGCATATATTAATTCAAGCATGGAGGAAACAGAAAAGAACGTGAATTTTGCCAAAGCCTGAAACACAGTAAAGTATTGGGAATGTAAGATACAAATTAAACTTTAAATAATTGTGTTACAAATTCTTCCAATATTCTGCACGAAGCCAGGGGTGGACTGACCATTTGGAAACTCGGGCACTGCCCGCAGGGACCGGGGTCAGTAGGGGGCCCCATGAGATGCCCCTGGTACCTTTTTCATAAGCTTTTTTATGTCTGGGCAAGGACACAGGGGCCCCATGAGTTGTCAGTCCACCCCTGCACGAAGCATGGTCCACTCAAAAAAATTAATGCCTGTTCACAGAGATCCTGCGGCTGCTCAGTTTGTATTAATGACAACGGGAAGGAAAACAACCCTTGTCATAGAGAAAATTTAAATTAAGTGAGAAGTATTGGTGAAATGTGCAGTGAGACCTGGCAATCATAAATGTTAATATGACTGAGAACTCTGCGCAGCAATAGGTAATCTGCCCAGCTTCTTTCATACCATAAGAAAAACCATGGCATAAAATGGGCAAGAAGAGATCCTCTGAATGCTTGGAAGAACTAAAATGTGGGCAAACATTTTTGTGCAAACCATTAAAGTTTTTAAAAGATCCTCGTTGAGTGAATTGAGATCTGAAGTACAAAAATAAAATCACTTTTCTGATGGACACATGCACAAAACAGTTAAGC
This sequence comes from Staurois parvus, assembly GCF_062004578.1. Taxonomy (NCBI): domain Eukaryota; kingdom Metazoa; phylum Chordata; class Amphibia; order Anura; family Ranidae; genus Staurois; species Staurois parvus. The sequence continues at coordinate 9,420,078 of NW_028318515.1, forward strand.
TCCTCTACTAACAGCACAGGAAAAGCACTGCTCATTTTACAGTGACCAGCAAACCTTGAGCAGACACAGTGTGAATGTACAGGAAAGTTATATTTGGAGGCATGTATATTTACTAATTATTTAAAGACCCCCTACCCACTTTTAAACCATTGTGCATGTTTTTTTTTCCTGGTGAAGCAAGTTATACTCACCAAAGTTAGCTTTCTGGGTCCCTTGCAAGTGCCTTTATCTGAGTGCAGTGAATTGCTTGCCCAGCACTGCCCATGCCAGCTGGTCCACTACAGTCCCCTTACACTGACATCACTCCTCTTCTGGATCCTGAGAAGAACCAATCACTAGACAGCCATTAGGAAGTGTACAAATCATGCAGACAGTGATATGGACACCAGAAGAAGTACCCCCTGAATGTAAATATTAGAGGAGAGAAGGCTTTGTACTGAAGCATCAAATTAACCCAGGTTTAGGTTTAGTTATGTAGGGGCATATTATTTTTAAGCCAGCAATCAGTTAGAGGGGGGTGGGGGAGAGGGGTAATAGAGAAGTATAGCTTTCTGGGAAAAAAATATTATACTCACCTAGGTCGATGAAGCATCAATGCAATACTACATCTGTCCCCCGCTGGCTCTGCACTAAGAACTGAGTGATCAAACACCACTAATCATTCAGTTCTCCCTTCCACACTGAGCAGAGAGGTATGACTGTCAGTCACTGGCTTTCTGCTATGCCCCTGCAGAGTTCACAGGAGCGCTGAGCTGTGATGGGGGTGGAAGCAGCTGGTTCAGGCTCTCAACATCTGATTGAGAGGCTGAGCCAGGTACTGATCTAGGCTTCTGAGTGGATCCCAACCATGTGGTCAGGATCTTTAAAGAGCCTAGACCAGCTCTGTCATATCAGCCGACAGCAGGCTTCAGCCCACTGTCGGCTGAAAATGGGTCTCAGGAGTGCAGAATTAACTGCACTCCTGTGATCCACAGGAGAAGTATGGCTATACTTCTTTAAAATCCTCCTGGATATGGGATGTAAGTATAAGGTAATGCATTTAGACAAAGATTTTTGTGTCCATATACCAGTTCTAAATCTTATCAGTAAACTTGGACTGAGCTGTGTTTTGAACATAATTGGTAGTGTTTTTATTCCTGATCACATTTTATGTAACTATCTTTTATTTCTGCAAACAATGCATAAGCACCTGCACATAACTCAGCTCTATAATAATGTTTTGGTCACCTGAGAACTGAATCTGTATGAGCCACGTGAACATGTGCGTTTCTATTCAGCTGCTGTAATGCAAATCATTTCAACAGCAATAGGGTTCCTTGAGCAATAATGATCTTATTATGTATGCCTGTTGACATAAGCCTTTAATCCTTCAATGTAGACTATGAACCTTGCCACCACTGATAGTTGCAGATCATTGTGTTAGCTTTCAAAAGCTGTGCTGGTATTATTGGTTTCCATATCTTTGGTTGATGAGACAAAGTCAAGGAGACTGTTCAGTACTGGTTTGTAAATTTGTTTTATATATTTTATACTAATTTTATTGTCCTTTTCAAAGGGATAAACCTTGAGATGTCAGTGTATCTACTGACGTTGAAGAGGAGAACTCTGCAGTCATGAAAACCTGACTTTTCAGTCAATTTAATTAACCAACCAACCAACCAACCAAGAGAGTACTGCTGAACTCTTTATCTTTCTAAAATGAGTAGTTATTTTTCCAAACAAAGCGTATCTGATATTGTTTTTTTAATTTTCCTTGCATGTGATTGGGTATTCTTTGCAAACGGAATTTTCACCACATTAACATTAAGTTAGGTGAAAATTCCTTGGCAAAGAGAAAATTCCCTTGCAAAAGGACAAACTTCAGCCTTGAGTAAATCAACCCCAATGTGCATGGATGTACAAGAGAGAATTAAATACACATGTATGTGTAGAATCTCTATGGGGGAACTTTAAACAACTCTGTGAAAGAAAAGAAATACCCAGCCACATTATAAGCAGCTCTTTCATGCAAATTGCTTAACTTTTTCCCCCCACCCATATAATGCAACTGTAGGAGTGGGTGTCAGACTGTCCATACAGTCAGGGAGTTTGGTAGTAAAGCCCAAGCAATCAAATTCAGCATAGTTCAATTCACAACAAGTGACAATGGGGCATGAAAGAATAATCAAATTGTTGTAGAAAGAATAACATATTTTCTTTTTTTCTAGGAAATGATAGCTTGTTTCTTTAAGCACCTTAGTCTTGCATGTGAATGTTGTAAAAATAGAAACATTATGCTTTTGCAAGGATAGACTGACAAAATGATAAGGACATACTGGATACTGGTTGTTTTCCTTCGTGTTAAGATAGTTCACAGGCATAAATACTGACAGAATATGAGTTACAACCAGCAGGTACAAGTTTTAGAAAAAATGCATCATGTAGCTATAAGGGCACTTTAGGAGCAACAAGTGCCTCTATTGCTCCAAGGTGGTTCCAAGGAGAATCTTTTCGAACAATGTACTTGCTGAATAGAGCTTGTCTGTGTGTATCCTTATGACATCTACTGTGAAATAATGTAATTTACTGTTTTCCTTCATTAAGAAATATGAATTTTGCTGACCAGATGTGTCTCCCTCATGGTAAATAAGCTGCATACATCTCTGATCTGAAAACTTGAACATTTGGCTATCATTTTCTCAAGATTTAGAGAGGAAACTAATAATAATGAATATATTACTCCAGGTAATACTGATCAAATAAAACATGCTCTACTAACACCTGGGTTGGAATTTTGCCATCACTATGAATTACTATTATTTTAATGAAGTTGCGAATACTGTGCATGATGATGATAATGATTTGCACCAACGTGTGACTGAAGAAAGTGGACTTAATACAAAATCTGATTATTTTGAAGACAAGGATGACTTGCATAAATATGACCAGCATGAGTGATGTTGTTTAAAAAAGATATTCTGTGTCAGTAATAGACTATAGTAAATGAATATTCCTTCCTGTACTGTAGCTTGTATGGGAATATGTGTCCTAAGTAGTTTTAATTTCTATTATGTGTCTCTTCAGACAAAAGCTTTATCTGCTGGTGTGTGGAGCAGATGGGGGCACTTTAAATGACTTCCCTCGTGTTAATTTTCTGTTTATCGGCTTAGGGGAATAGCACCCGCTGTGGTGCTAAGTGTTTAAACAGGCACAGTGACTTTTCTCTGTATTTGATGAAAATGAAGAATTGCTCATTAGCCTTATCTATTAAACTCTGTAATTATCTAAACTTAGTATTAAAGAAAATTATTCATGACAATAGTAGTGAAATATAATTTTGTAATCAAGGCCAATGCTTTAGGTACAACAATGCACCAGCTTAAAAAAAAACTCTTTTTTCAGAAAAGGCCCTGGATAATGTACTGTTTAATATGACTGGAAATGTTGCCCTATGATCTGCTTCACATAGGTAAGATGTATATGATGTATTGTTTTATGTATCTGATGTGCACTAGAACTGCCCAGTCAGCACATGGCTGTCACAATGTTTTGCAGGAGAGTGCTATTTTAGGTTGTCTGCATATCCTATTCATTTGTAAAATGTGATTGGGAGCTGTCACATCAAGAATCTAATTGGACCACTTGGCATATGCAATTAGAGAGTTTTTGCAGGAACAAGATGCTTACACGGCTTTTAGCCTTTAAATGTTTCATTTTTTTTCTCTTTATATGCCCAATCACAAGTAATTGATGTGGACTAACTGGATTATTGAAGTGTTATGATGGATTGTCTAATTCATTTTTGGTTGTCTTACAAGTCATTTGAGGAGAGCTAAAGTAAAGGAAGACATCAGACACTGGATGCATTAGAATTAATGTTTGTGCAAGCACATTTAAGTAATGAGGACATTAGCATGAGGTATGGTGGTGATCAGGACGCTGGTATGGCAGAAGCCAGGACACTGGTGTGGGGTATGTGAGTGATCAGGATGCTTATATGAGATATGGTGGTGATCAGGATGCTGATATAGGGTATGGTGGTGATCAGAACCCTGGTATGGGGTAAGGTGGTGATCAGGACGCTGGTGTGGGGTATGGCGGTGAGCAAGATGCTGGTATGCAATATGGGGTGATCAGGATGCTGGTATGGGGCATGGCAGCGATCAGGGTGCTGGTATGGCAGAAGCCAGGACACTGGTGTGGGGTATGGGAATGATCAGGATGCTTTTATGAGGTATGGCGGTGATCAGGATACTGATATGGGATATGGTGGTGATCAGGATGCTGGTATGGGGTATGGTGGTGATCAGGACGCTGGTATGGCGTTGATCAAGACGCTGGTATGCAATATGGGGTGATCAAGATGCTGGTATGCGGTATGGCAGTGATCAGGGTGCTGGTATGGCATATGGCAGTGATCAGGGCATTGGTTTGGGGTATGGCGGTGATCAGGACACTAGTCTGACGGTGATCACTGATTTGGTGTATGGGGGTGTTTTTGTGCACACTGGGACAGGTGACAGGGGTTGCATGTTTTATTATGTATATACTGGGGCAGCAATCAGAGACACATGGGCACTGATCAGGGACACTGGAGTTGCTGGAACAGCAGTCTGTGAATGTACAAGCAGCCTGATAGGCTGCTGTACATTCACACACTGCAGGATTGCTTCTCTCTGCTCTCACTCTAAGAGAGAAGCAACCTTTTCTTCTTTCACTTTCCATTGTTTACTATGTGAGTGCTATGATTGGTTACAGCAGTCAAGTGGTAATACACCATGTGATCACCTGGACACAGCAGTAATGTGATCCGCTGTGTCCGGGCGACACAATGATCGCTGGGCCCAGGGGTTCGCTCACTGAGCTGGCAGGAGCCATTAATGTGGGCTGATGTACAGATACATTTTGCCTGTATCTGCAAAGCTTCCTGTCTGCTGGGAGGAGGTTAAAGAAACTGTTACCACAAGACTGTAAGCAAACATAAGTCCACAATACCTTTGTATGCTATAGCATTACCAGTAACATTGTGTAGAAAGGATCACCACTACTCCTGACCACTCCATGTGGATAACCAGTGAGGAGCTGCCTCTGCCTACATGTCTCCAATAGACCACACCATAGACCACGTCATAGGTGACTAAGCCTTGGTGGAGGTGGGGGGTGAAATGCATCAGAAACATGTAGTTTGAGGCCGCTCCTCACTGTTTATCCACATTGGCTGTCTGGAAGAGCGGCGATCCTTTCTACACATTTGTTTTGCTTTTTTGGATTAGAAAATGCCAGCACCTTGTCTTCCGGGATCCAGGGATACATTCTTATCTATGCTTTTAGCGGTGCAGCAAGTATCATTCTTTAGATTGGTAGTAACATTCTCTAGAAACACAAATCCATATAGGTAGGTATGATCATCAGGTGTATGTCACAAGAATACAATTCTGAAAGTCACTGATTTCAGTGGGAAATGAACTTAATAACAAAGATGGTGAGTTATTCTTTGCATCCTTTAAAGCACATGTTGGGTTTATGCACTCTGCCTTATAGAAAATAGGCACATAGGGTATTCCGACACAGACATAAAAACACGGGTAACCCTATCAGGGACATAATAAATACAGGGCACACTGTACGAGAGAGATGCTAAACATATAGAACTTTTTGGCATGAACATGCCAAGGAGTAATCCTCTTGTGATCTTCTAAACAGCAGTAGCCTAAGACCAAAAACATGCACTATTCTCTGAAAAATGTTCTGAGTACAGCAAGGGGCACCCTACCATATAGTTTACATATGATTTAGTATTGCACATCTTTAGATGGAAAAACACAAGGGACATGCTGACTGAACTCTGCATGGGGCAGGTTGAGTAATCATTCTTCTAGGATCAAGTTGGATACCCTTCTATAAATATACAGGCACATGGATACTCTACCAGCCAGGAGACACGCTGAACCTAATGAACACTTTAACTGGAAACATACTGAGCATAAGGAAGCTTCTGCTAAGGACCTCTTTATTAGGGAGGTGCTAAGTACATGGAATTCTCTACCAAGCACATGCTGGGCACATGGGACATTGCAAAGGCATCATGGGCATGTTGAACACAAAGAACACATACCCAAGAATATGCTACACTGCTCAAAACAATTAAAGAAATACTTTTCAGAGGAAAACATCAAGTCAATTAAACTCCTGGGATATTGATCTGGTCAGTTAAGTAGCAAAGGGAGTTGTTAATCAGTTTCAGCTGCTTTGATGTTAATTAAATTAACAATAGGTGCACTAGATGGGCAACAATGAGATGACCCCCAAAACAGGAATGGTTTTCCAGGTGGAGGCCACTGACATTTTTTTCCCAACTCATCTTTACTGACTGTTTTTCACTAGTTTTGCATTTGGCTAGGGTCAGTGTTACTAATAGTAGCATGAGGCTATGCCTGGACCCTACAGAGATTGCACAGGCAGTCCAACTCCTCCAGGATGGCACATCAATATGTGCCATTGCCAGGTTTGCTGTGTCTCCCAGCACAGTCTCAAGAGCATGGGGGAGATTCCAGGAGACACGCAGTTACTCTAGGAGAGCTGGACAGGGCCGTAGAAGGTCCTTAACCTATCAGCAGGACCAGTATCTTCTCCTTTCTGCAAGGAGGAACAGGGCGAGCACTGCCAGATCCCTACAAAATGACCTCCACCAAGCCACTGGTGTGAATGTCTCTGTTCAAACAATCAGAAACAGACTTCATGAGGGTGGTCTGAGGGCCCGACTTTCTCTAGTGAACCCTGTGCTAACTGCCCGGCACCATAGAGCTCAATTGGCATTTGCCATTGAATACCGGAATTGGCAGATCCACCAATGGCGCCCTGTGATTTTCACAGATGAGAGTAGGTTCACCCTGAGCACATGTGACAGATGTGAAAGGGTCTGGAGAAGCCGTGGAGAATGTTATGCTGCCTGTAACAGCGTTCAGCATGACCATTTTGGTGGTCACTGATGGTCTGGGAATGCATATCCTTGGAGGTTCACAAAGACCTCTACAGGCTAGACAATGGCACCCTGACTGCCATTAGGCATTGGGATGAAATCCTTGAACCCATTGTCAGCCCATACACTGGGTTCCTCCAGGGGCATGACAATGCTTGGCCTCATGTGGCGAGAGTATGCAGGCAGTACCTAGAGAATGAAGGGATTTATATCATTGAATGGCTCCCATGCTCGTCTGACCTAAATCCAATTGATTACCTCTGGGATATCATGTTTCGGTCTACCGACGCCACCAGGTTGCACCTCAGACTGTCCAGAAGCTCTGGCCCAGATCTGGGTGGAAATATCCCAGGACACCATGCATTGTCTCATTAGGAGCATGCCCTGACATTGTCAGGCATGAATACAAGCACATGGGGGGCCTTACGAACTACTGAGTACCACTTTGAGTTGCTGCAATAAAATTTCAGCAAAATGGACTAGCCTGCTGCATAATTTTTTCACTTTGATTTTGGGGTGTCTTTGAATTCAGTCCTCTATAGGTTGATAATTTGTATTTCCATCAAACAATGGGGCATCCTTATGTTCCTAACACAATACGCAGTCCATATATAGATATCCTGCATGATATTTTTCCCCATTGATATCTGATGTGTTTTCAAAGTGTTCCTTTTTTTGAGCAGTATACATACTGTACATGGGTTTTTTTGACAGGGTCGTGCTGAAAACAATTAACTCCTTGCCCAGGAGGTGCTAAGCACTAGGTATCTTCATCCAGGGATATTGTAAGCACAAGAAGCATTTTTGCCAGGCAAACTCTAACGCATTAAACACTCTACAGGTAAATGCAAGGTATATTGGATTCTCTAATAGGGACATGCTGAGCAAACTAGTGACAAGCCTGGTGAATATATGATATGGTCCCATATATTCAATTGGTGTTTATGTTTTGATCAGTGATCAGTGTTCTTACATACAACTGTGTACAGTATTTCCTGCACTGATGTTGAAGTGGTTAAACCAACATTTTCAGTATTCTGTCCAAACATTTGCCCTGTGCAGCTGTGCTAACGTCTAACATTTATCTAGGTTTTCTTTGGACAACTCTGATTAAATCTAATCACACTCATTCCATAAAGTGCTAGTCTGGTATAAAACTACAAGCAAAGACTCTGCCTAACTCGTAAAAAGGTACAATGTGCTGCAAAATAATGCAACCTGTTTGTAAAGACTTGCAAAATAATTGCTCTTTTTCACCCTGCTTTTTCTTTTTCACTGCTAGGTCAAGTTTTTATAAGTCTGTGAAGGAAGTTGTGAACAAACTCATGAAAAGTACAGATTGGTGAATTGATATAGCAACGGTAGGATAAAAGGCAGCTCCTATAAGAAAAAAGGAAAGTTTCTTCTGAAGCTAAATTTCATTGAAAATAATGGGACATGCTTGAGAAAGATAAAAAAAATGTGATAAAGAATAATAGAAAGTCTTTATAATTGGTGAAATTTCAATTTGAAAACTGCATTTTTAGTAACCAAAATGTAGACAAAGAGAGCATAACCTCCATTGTGTGTGAATAAACAGTTTTTTTTTTTTGAAAGACATATTGTGAAACTTTCATGATTTTTCCAGTATTCCTTCATTGTTATCACAGACATATTGTATTTTTACTTGTATTTGTACTTCTAAGTGTTTGGTGTTATGTTAACATAATATGTTAATCTGAACAAAGGGCTGTACCATGAAAACCGTCCCGTATTTCTGTTTCTCTGGACAGTGCTGTTATAATAGGGCAGATTGTCTGAATCAAAAATTTCAAGTGTGACTGTTGAAAAGCTCCGAACCATATTCTATCAATTTGAGTCTGATTTGCTGAAATGTAAAGTAAACATCCAATCATGAGCCAGATCAAATAAAAAAAAAGCATTACTTTTTCCCATGGATTTTCAAAGCCCAACTCATGGCAAAACTTTTACTATTGTTTTGAATAGAATCTTTGTCAACTTTTAATGCTGTCTGTGTACCTATTGGGAAGACTAATCATTACTTTCTGTAAGGACAAGAAGTGGTGGGAAATTTTCCCCATGAAAACACAGACAAAAACACAAGTATTTTTAGCAGAGTTAGAGTATCTGATGTTTTGTGCAGTGCTTCCTCTACTAGTGACAACACTCCTCCATTTCTTATCCTGGTGTCACAAGGTCAGGAAATAAAAGACAGTTTCTGCAATGAGAGCACAGAAAACTTGATAGCATTTTAAGTCTTCCCCATGCAGTTCAAAATGAATGGAAAAATTAAGCTAAAACCTTTAAATCCTCAACTTGTAAAACAATCCATTTGGTTTAAAATAGAAATGAAAGGTAAAATGTTATGTATAGATATAAACAATATTTTAAACACATTTTCCCTGTTTTATAAGTGATCACATACCCTATAAGCTCCTTATGCAGCTGAGAACTGGGAGTTGGAGGAGGACTTCCCTGTGAAAGGCTGTGCAGAGGTGCATGTAAGATCAGGTCTGTTTATTGGAGGAAAGCACACTGAGTTCCCAGCACAGCCAGTAAACTGACCGTGCTCTACTCTCATGCCTAGTGTGGTCAGTGTTAACAGGAAAGCAAAGGAATGGCAGGAACACCAGGGATTTCACACAAAGGAAGTAATACAAAGTGAACAGGATACTCTTTCATACAAGTACATGGTACAGCAGGCACATATCAGGAATATGAACTGTTGGGTTTACATAAGCTTTAAATGTAGGATAGAGTTATTGGCCTATTACTTTGGAGATTTGGCTTCATTTTCTGTCAGAAACACTGTAAAGGGTGAGAAAAAAATCTCTACAAAGTAAGGGGAAATCCCCTCATATACAGTCATCACTGAAACAGGTGTTCCCAATGGAAGATTTCAATGAACACATTTTCTACACTGGAAAAACTGACTTAGAATTAAGGGTGTTATAATTAAGTGGTAAAGTGGTAAAGGTCTCAAATCCACATTGTTGTCTTACTAAACATCAGAAGTTTGAAGATTGCAAAACACCACTCCAGGTTGGTCAAAACCTAACTGCCCTTTAAATACCAGGTGCTAGTCCAGCGTGTCACTGCAGAGTAGACATAAAGTGTAATGGATGACTGCACTCGGATAAAAGCCAACTTCTTTATTGTAATGAATTCATATAAACAACAAAAAAGTGAGACTGCTGATGCTTTTCACACTATAAAGAGCACTTAGTCATAGCAAACAGAATATTGTTAAATACTTTACATAGTTACATAAATAGTCTGACTGAAAAAACACAAAAGTCCATCCAGTTCAACCAAAAAAAAAAAAAGTTATAATTCTATACCCACAGTTGACCCAGAGCAAGGCAAAAAAACCCCAGCAAAGCATGGTCCAATTTGCTGCTGCAGGGTAAAAAATTGCTTCCTGATCCCCCGAGAGGCATTTGGATATTCCCTGGATCAACTTTACCTACAAATGTTAGTATCCAGTTACATTTTGTGTATCTAGGAAAGAATCCAGGCCTTTTCTAAAGCAATCCACTGAGCTGGCCAGAACCAACTCTTGAGGGAGTCTATTCCACATTTTCACAGCTCTTACTGTGAAGAAACCTTTCCTTGATGGGAGATTAAATCTCTTTTCCTCCAGACGTAAAGAGTGCCCCCTTGTCCTCTGTGATGACCTCAGGGTGAATAGCTCTGTACCGAGTTCACTATATGAACCACTGATGTATTTATACATGTTGATCATATCCCCCTTAATCTCCTCTTCTCAAGAGAGAATAAATTCAGTTCCTCTAATCTTTCCTCATAGCTGAGCTCCTCCATGCCTCTTATCAGTTTGGTTGCCCTTCTCTGCACGTTCTCCAGTTTCCCAATGTTCTTTTTGTGAATTGGTTCCTACAACTGAACTGCATAACCCAGATGAGGTCTTACTAGCGTGTAAGGGAATTCCTGTGAGACGGTTGGCGAATAGAAATGCGCATGTGCACAGAAATGTCTGGAGAGGAGTGACCAGTCATGCACATGCGCACAGAAATGCGCGAACGCGCACACGCACAGTAAAGATTGGCACCAGATGGACTATTTAAAGGGTGCCTCTGCCTATGCTAAGTGCTGACTGGTCTTCAGCTGTCCCCGTGTCCTGCTTGTTTCTGTGTGATTCCCTTGTTGCTGACCCGGCTTGTTCCTGACTTGACTCTTGTTTCCTCCTCTGCTTGATACTTGTTCCTGACCTCGGCTCTGCTCCTGACTTTGGCTTGCTTATGATTTGGTACCTCACTGTCCGCCCGCTGATGACCCTGGCTATTCCTATGACATTGCTCCTGTCTCCCATCCCAGCTTCCTGCCTTGCTCTGGTGCACGCCTGGCGATCTACCATACCAGCTCTGCATATCGCTACTGTTCCTGAATCGGTGGTTCATCAGTCTTTTAAGGACTCCAGCTGCAAGAGCTGCAAACAACATCTGCTGGCACTCTTGTCCCCCTGGTCCTTAGACACCCTCTGTTCCACTTCCAGTGGGGTGAGGGCTAGTGACACAAGTGAGGCCGACCTCGTCATTTCAATCTCCAATCAGGTATGTGATTTGTACAGGGGTAATATGATATCTCTCTCTCTGGAGTCTTTTAATACAAGAGAGGAATTTGCTCACTTTAGAAACCACAGCTTGGCATTGCATGCGATTATTAGGCTTGTGATCTACCAGAACTCCCAGATCCTTCTCCACCATTGATTCCCCCAGTTGTACCCCCCCTTAGTATGTATGATGCATGCATATTCTTAGCCCCCAAGTGCATGACTTTACATTTATCAACATTAAACCTCATTGGCATCATAGTTGCCCAATTAAACAGTGCATTGAGGTTGGCTTGTAAGTTGGAGATACTGTAAGGACGTTATTCCACTGTAAAGCTGGGTGTCATCTGCAAAGACTGAAATGGTATTTATAATCTCAGACCCTATATCGTTTATAAATATATTAAAAAGTAAGGGTCCCAACACTGAACCTTGGGGTATACCACTGACAACCCTAGATCATTCAGAGTATGAATCATTTACCACTACTCTTTGAATACAATCTTTTAGCCAGTTTTCTATCCATTTACATACTGATTTTTCCAAGCCTGTAGACTTAACCTTACAGATTAGCCGTGTGCAAGGAACTGTGTCAAACGCTTTTGCAAAATCCAAGTATACCACATCCACAGCCACCCCTCTGTCCAAGGTATTGCTCACCTCCTCATAAAAAGAAATCAGATTTGTTTGACAACTTCTGTCTTTCATGAATCCATGCTGTCATTTTCTTAAAATATTTTTTTCCAGCAAGAACTCATCTATGTGGTCTTTTATTAGTCTCTCCAGTATCTTCCCAACTATAGAAGTTAAACTAACAGGTCTATTATTAATTGGTAAAGATTCTGATCCCTTTGTAAGTATAGACACCACATTGGCCACATGCCAATCCAATGGTACTATGCCAGACATGAAAGAGTCCCTAAAAATTAAAAACAAGCTCAATTCTTTAAGGACCCGTGGGTCTATGCCATCTAGTCCAGGCGCTTTATTCACCTTTATTCTGTCTAAATATTTCTGGATCATATCAGTTGTGAGCCAATGTGGATCACCTGGAGCCATGTCAATACCATGCCCATTATGAACAAAAGCTCCAACATGCTCCTTTGTATACACAGAGCTGAAGGAGATATTTAATAAATTTGCCTTCTCTTTGTCCCCAGTCACCCACTCTAGATTATTTTGTAAAGGGCCTACATGCTCGGACCTGACCTTTTTACCATTAATATATTTCAATAATTTTTGGGGGTTTGTCTTGCTATCTTGCAATCTGTCGTTCATTTTCTAATTTTGGAAGCCTTGATTTCCTACTTACATATTCTGTTATATTCTTTGTACTGTTTAAACGATGATAGCGGTCCTTCATTTTTATAATTAATAAAAGCTATTTTCTTATAATTTCTAGCTTTTTTAACTTTGGCCTTTAAAACTTGTTGCCCATGGGAATATTATTTGGAGTGTGTTCACATACCGTCTTTTTGGAAGAATTCCCATATCTGTATTGTGTTTATCGATGCCAATATTCCCACCCAGTCTAAGTCTTGGAGAGCTCTCAACCTTGGAAAATTACCTCTCTTAAAGTTGAGCATTTTTATTTTTCCCATATGTGCTTGTTATTTACAGCTAACAATAAATTAAATCATGTTATGGTCACTGCTACCCAGATATTCTTTTATGTGGACATTAGTAATAAGCTTTAGCAGTCTCACTTTTCTTGCTGCATTGTGTTGTTTATATAAATTAATTACAATAAAGAATGTGGCTTTTATGTAAGTGTTTTCATCCATTCAACTTTAAGTCAAAAGTTTACCTTTATTTTTTTATCCATGGAGAACATCAGAGAGCCAGGGTGGCAGAGGCAGTGCTGTGTCTGTTTGTTAGAGTTATTTTAATTATTCCTAGCTGAACAAAGGCTTTTTTTCTTTTCTCATACAAAGGCAAATATTTTATCTTCACTGTTTTATAACTAAAGGTGACGAAATGTTTCTAGAGGTTTAATTGTCACTGTGTTACAGTGATAGCATCTTTGGCCGACAGTCAGGGTCTCAAGAGGAAGAAGAATTAAAGAAATTTTCGTTGCTCAGTAAAGCACAGAATCATTCATATTCTTCTACTTGTATCTTTGTTATACTTTCATAGAAACTATTCAGTCCTGATGAAGTTGGTGCTGAAAGAACAGCTCCTTAGTGACAAACCTGGGCAATGCAATACTAATAAGCCTATTACTACAGGAGCTTTTATAGTCATACTCATTGTATACATTCCTAAGTTATGAATTGTGCTGTACTGTTCTCATTTTAGTGTATTTAATTATAAACAGCCTATATGTTTAACAGAGTGTAAAATGAATATATTGAAGCAACACATTTTACTAAAATAACCTTTATCTGCTTTAATTAACTCATTTATTGCAACTATTAAAAAGGAACTTTACATGATATCATAATGTAAGTGAGCTCTCAAGCTTTAGGTATCATAATTCACTTCTATATATCCCTGATGATATATTAGAGGTAAAACATACATTTTTTTAATTGATATAATATGTATATGCCACATAAATATTTAGCAATTTTATGTTATCAGCATTTCCTTTCTATTTTCCTGAGCAGACAGCTATGGTTCTCCAAAGTGTCCATGGGTTTTTTTCTCTACTATCACACTGGTACTGATTATATTATTTGAGCAGACTGACCTTACCATTACCAAATCAGGAAGCTGGAAGTGACTTCAGTTCATGTGTCTCTTTTGCACAGAACAAATACAGGTAATGGATCTGAAATGAAGATTGCCAGCAACCTCATTATGCGCATAACTGACCCGGAGAAGGTTGTTTCTTCCCCAGAAAGTGAAGATAGACCTGTAGCACAATAACATACCTATAAATAATAAGCCCATCCTAACAGTTTTACTGACTTGGATGAGTAAAATGGTTAAAAAATGCTTATCTTTCATGGAAGTAATTCCTTGCATGGGTATAACTAAAAGCCTAGACATATGATCATATGTTCTCTTTTGGATAAGAGAATCAGCCAAGAGTTAAAAAGATGTTACGCACGTCCTCTGGTAGCTGCATTTAAAAATTCAAAATATATGGAATTCTACAACTTTATTTGGCTAAAAACAAATAAAAATACAGTATATTTGTTATTCCTGATCATAATTCATAAAGAAAATATATATGAAGCCACCATACATTCCATTTACCAATATCTGATCATTGCTAAGTGGTACTGTGCCTTGCAGATTCTTAGTAATTAAAGTGATAATAAAGATTTTTTTTTAATAATTATACTTACCTGCTCTGTGCAATAGTTTTGCACAGAGCAGCCTCTTGTCAGGTCCCCTGTCAGTGCTCCTGGCTCCCTCCCCTTGACCAATGACCTCAATAGTAAGACACATAGAGACATGGCTCTGCCCCGCCCCCCTCTCTCTTCTCATTAGCTCACTGGCTGCGATTGACAGCATTGGAAGCCAATGGCTGTGTCTCAGCCAATAATGAGACTCAGGACAGTGAAGGCTCCTGTGTACATTACTTGATCAAGGTGGGGCTTAGGTGAGTATTAGGGGGGCTGTAGGGGGAGCAGCACACATAAGGTTTTTCACCTTTATGTATAGAATGCATGAATGTAAAAACCTCCAGCCTTTACAACTAGAGATGAGCGAATCGAAGTAGCCGAAGTGGAATTCGAGTCGAATATCGGAAAAATTTCGATTCGCGCCGAATCCGAAAAATAGCCTAATTCGGACGCGCGAATCAAAATTTTTCTGAAAATGGCGGCTGACATGTGCGGCGACGGAGCGGGGATGTCTGGGAAGGCGCGCAGACAAGGCGGCTGACCCATAATGCATTCCTCAACGACGTGATCGCATCAGCCAATCAGCAGCCAGCCAGCTAGCACTGTGTAATGGTCGAGCTATAAATAGCGGCCATTTTGGAATTCTTCATTTGCCTGCAGTCATTGAACAGAGGCAGACCGCTCTGTATTAGGGACAGGGACAGAGTTAGGGCCACATAAACGATACTTGGGGACAGAGAAACGATACTTAGGGACAGAGAACTATTACTCAGGGACACAGAATTGTTAATTAGGGCCACAGAATCGTTACTTAGGGACAAAGAAACGCTAGTTAGGGCCACAGAATTCATACTCAGGGACAGACAGAATTGTTACTGAGTGCCAGAGAATTGTTACTTAGGGCCACAGAAACGTTATTAGGGCCACAGAATTGTTACTCAGGGACAGACAGAATTGTTACTGAGTGCCAGAGAATTGTTACTTAGGGCCACAGAAACGTTATTAGGGCCACAGAATTGTTACTCAGGGACAGACAGAATTGTTACTGAGTGCCAGAGAATTGTTACTTAGGGCCACAGAAACGTTATTAGGGCCACAGAATTGTTACTCAGGGACAGACAGAATTGTTACTGAGTGCCAGAGAATTGTTACTTAGGGCCACAGAAACTTTAGTTAGGGCCACAGAATTGTTACTCAGGGACAGACACAGAATTGTTACTGAGGGCCACAGAACTGTTACTTAGGGCCACAGAATTGTTACTGAGGGCCACAGAACTGTTACTTAGGGCCACAGAATTGTTACTCGCACAGACACAGAATTGTTACTCGCACAGACACAGAATTGTTACTGAGGGCCACAGAACTGTTACTTAGGGCCACAGAATTGTTACTCGCACAGACACAGAATTGTTACTCAGGGACAGACAGAATTGTTACTGAGTGCCAGAGAATTGTTACTTAGGGCCACAGAAACGTTATTAGGGCCACAGAATTGTTACTCAGGGACAGACAGAATTGTTACTGAGTGCCAGAGAATTGTTACTTAGGGCCACAGAAACTTTAGTTAGGGCCACAGAATTGTTACTCAGGGACAGACACAGAATTGTTACTCGCACAGACACAGAACTGTTACTGAGGGCCACAGAACTGTTACTTAGGGCCACAGAATTGTTACTCGCACAGACACAGAATTGTTACTCAGGGACACAGAACTGTTACTGAGGGCCACAGAACTGTTACTTAGGGCCACAGAATTGTTACTCACACAGACACAGAATTGTTACTCGCACAGACACAGAATTGTTACTGAGGGCCACAGAACTGTTACTTGGGGCCACAGAAACGTTAATCAGGGACACAGAATTGTTACTGAGGGCCACAGAACTGTTACTTAGGGCCACAGAATTGTTACTCGCACAGACACAGAATTGTTACTCGCACAGACACAGAATTGTTACTGAGGGCCACAGAACTGTTACTTGGGGCCACAGAAACGTTAATCAGGGACACAGAATTGTTACTGAGGGCCACAGAACTGTTACTTAGGGCCACAGAATTGTTACTCGCACAGACACAGAATTGTTACTCAGGGACACAGAATTGTTACTCAGGGACACATAATCGTTTAATTAAAGAGTATGTCAGACAACATGCAGAGGAGTGGCAGAGGAGGCAATGTTTTAGGAGCGAGCAGACGTGGCAGCAGAGGAAGGGGTCGAGGCAGCACTATTCGCAGCCAGAGGCCAGTGCTCCCGGTGTCATCCAGCGGTCGTGTCTCCACCGACAACCCTGCCGTCATCGATTGGTTGGCTCGGTCGTCTTCCTCTTCCCAGGTCACCTCTGACACCTACAGCCAACAGTCGGTGGGTACGTCAGACACAACCGTTAGTTGGCATGGCCCGGGAGCAAGCCCACTGAAATCACGTGTCCTCTACCTGCCCCTGTCCTTTGGTGTTCCCTCACCAAGCGAAGTATCGCATGCTGTGGGCTCAGCCCCACTGTACAGTGAGGAAGAGCTAACAGAGGGCGGTCAGGAACGGGGGGAGACATCCGCCTTTTCAGCAGCCAGGCGAAGAAGTAGTGGCGAGGAGAGTGGCCCGGTAGCCGGTCTAGAGACAGGTCTGTCTCCTGACCCAGACGCAGCCGAGGGGGCTAGTAGTGAGGCGGAGACCCTACTTGATGATGAGGAGGTTGATCGCACTTGGCAGCCTCGTCGTCATCAGGCAATTTCTTCCGCATCATCAGGAGAAGAGGGTGGCAGCTTGGCAGTGAGCGAAACAGTCGGTGGGTTGCCCAGGAGACAGCAGCAGGGTCGCAGCAGTGTCAGTGGAAGCAGTGTCAGTGGAGCCAAACGGCCACGGAGTAGAGCACCAGCTCCACTGCAGCCTACCACCACGGCCAGTAGTGGTGCCGGTGTGCACGGAGGAAGCAGCAGTCAGCCAGTGAGGAGTATCGGGGGCAAAGTTTCCTACTCGGCGGTGTGGCAATTTTTCGTCAAGCCGCCCGAGGAAGTAAACGTAGCCGTATGTCGACTATGTGGCCAGAAAGTCAAGCGTGGCCAGGGGGCCCATGTTGGGACTACAGCGTTGCGGCAGCATATGCAGCGTCGCCATTTGGTGGCCTGGGAAAACCGTGATAAAGATACGGCGGTTCTGCCCGCCCCAGCCCCCGCTCCATCACCCGCTCCGTTACTTGCTCCGTCACCCGACGTCAATCGCCCTCCATCAGCCAGTCAAGGCTCCAACACCTCTGCTGAGGGGAGTTGTCGCTCGTTGGCATCTTCCGCTCGTTCAGATGCTCCTTCTCCTGCTACTCCTCTTCACGGATTCCGTCAGCACTCTTTCTTGGAATCCGTTTCCAAGAGACAACAGTTTGCGAGCACGCACCCGACGGTGCAAAAGCTGAACGTCCTCCTGTCCAAGTTGCTGGTGCTGCAGTCCCTCCCTTTCCAAGTGGTAGACTCAGCACCTTTCAGAGAAATGATGGCTTGTGCCGCGCCGCGGTGGAGAGTGCCAAGCCGTCATTTCTTCGCCAAAAAGGCAGTGCCAGCCCTGCATTCACATGTAGAAGACATGGTGGGCCAGTCTTTGAGCATGTCGGTCTCTGCCAAAGTGCACGGCAGCGCCGACGTGTGGAGCTGTAACTACGGTCAGGGACAGTACATGTCATTTACGGCCCACTGGGTGAACGTGGTGCCGTCACAGCCGCACCAGCAACTTGGACAGGTCACGCCGCTTTTGCCTCCACGTTTGCACGTCCTTGGTCCGGCAAAGATGTCCGCCTCTACCACCTCTTCTTCCGCCGTGTCCTCAGCCTCCACCCCCGTGCCAAGTCCCATTACCCGACCGGCATATCACATGTGCAGGGCGCAACGGTGTCACGCTGTTCTGCACCTGGTATGCCTTGGCGAATGTAGTCACACAGGGGAGGAACTTCTGAGTGTAATGAACAGAGAAATCGACAGATGGCTGTCTCCGCGCAAACTGAAAATCGGAACCATGTTGACCGACAACGGAAAGAATATGGTGTCTGCTCTGCGTCAAGGAAGGTTGTGCCATGCGCCATGCATGGCTCACGTGTTCAATCTGGTTGTCAAGCTGTTCCTAAAATCCACCATCCCACTGCAAGACATCCTTAAAATGTCACGTAAACTTTGCATGCATTTCAGCCATTCCTACACCGCAAAGCACACCCTCCTTGAGCTGCAGCGGCAGAACGGAATTCCACATCATCGCCTGATCTGCGACGTTGCAACAAGGTGGAATTCAACCCTACACATGTTAGACCGCCTTTACGAGCAGCGAAAGGCCATCACCGATTTCCTGATGTTACAAGCGGATAAAGGTACTCCCCTGTGTAACTTCGATGTCAGCCATTGGCAGCTCATGCGTGACACCTGCCGCTTGCTCAGGCCCTTTGAGGAGGCCACGCTATTCGTGAGTCGGCAGGACTATGGGATGAACGACGTCATTCCTCTGTTGCACGTCCTTGAACAAATGCTGTTAACAATGGCTGGTCAGGGTGCGGTAGACGTGGCGCACAGATCTCAACGCCACATGACCCCTGTGGGGGCAGGACAGGAAGAAGAGGAGGAGGTAGAGGAGGACATTTGTGCTCAGGAATTATTGAGTGAAATGGGTGGTTTTTCCACTCAGCGGACAGGAGTGGAGGAGCAGGAGCATCTGGTAGAGGAGGAGGAGGAGGAGACAGAGGACCCAGACGCACCGTGGCAGTATGCTGTGGAGATGGAGGCAGGGAGTCCCTCGCATTCCTTGGCACAAATGGCCCATAGCATGCTCGGTTGCTTGCGTAGCGACAGCCGAATAATAACCATCAGACAGAGGGATGACTTTTGGCTGTCCACCTTGTTGGACCCTCGCTACCGTTCAAAAATGGTGGCCTTTTTCACACCTGCTGAGAGGGAGGCCAAAATAACGTACTATAAAAACCACCTATGTAGTCAGTTGGTCTCTGCCTTTCTGCGCCAACGTCCATCCTCAGACACTGTGGGCCCTGTGCGCTCGCGTTCCGCTGCCATGGCAGCAGGGGAGGGGTGGGGTGGTAGGAGCAGTGGCAGCTCCACCAGCAGCGGCTGCCTCAGTCTGCAGTCGATGATGAGTAGCTTTCTTCACCAGCGCAGTGAGGAAACTACTAACCAGCCGCAGCAGCAGCAGCAGCAGCATCAGGTGGACCTGGAGCAGGACCTCAAACAACAGGCTTGGGCCTACTTGGACAGCACCCTGCCAACCGAGGTAGACAATCCCCTTGACTACTGGGCAACGAAACTTGACCTTTGGCCCCAACTAGCTGAATTTGCCCTTGAAAGGCTGTCATGCCCGGCCAGTAGCGTGGCATCGGAGCGCGTGTTTAGTGCGGCAGGAGGTATTGTAACTCCGCGGAGGACACGACTGTCCACCCAAAGTGTGGAGAGACTCACGTTTGTGAAAATGAATCAGGCGTGGATTAGTCTGGATTTCAAACCACCAGTTCCTGACACAACTGACTAAATCCGCCATGAATCATGCCTCAAACATGTGCCACTTTCAGGTCTCCTCACACACTGCTGGTGTGTTGAATTTTTTGACATAGGGTGCTGGCAGATTACGGGCCTCCCATAGCTGCTGCCAGGCCCCTAATCTGCCATAGGCCCCTATATACCGCCTCCTCATGCTGCTGCCAGGTCCAGAGTCTCTCATGGGTCCCTGTACGGCCTCCCATTGCTGCTGTCTCCATCGCCACACTCTGCCATGTGCCACTTTCAGGTCTCCTCACACACTGCTGGTGTGTAGAATTTTTTGACATAGGGTGCTGGCAGATTACGGGCCTCCCATAGCTGCTGCCAGGCCCCTAATCTGCCATAGGCCCCTATATACCGCCTCCTCATGCTGCTGCCAAGTCCAGAGTCTCTCATGGGTCCCTGTACGGCCTCCCATTGCTGCTGTCTCCATCGCCACACTCTGCCATGTGCCACTTTCAGGTCTCCTCACACTGCTGGTGTGTAGAATTTTTTGACATAGGGTGCTGGCAGATTACGGGCCTCCTATAGCTGCTGCCAGGCCCCTAATCTGCCATAGGCCCCTATATACCGCCTCCTCATGCTGCTGCCAGGTCCAGAGTCTCTCATGGGTCCCTGTACGGCATCCCATTGCTGCTGTCTCCATCGCCACACTCTGCCATGTGCCACTTTCAGGTCTCCTCACACACTGCTGGTGTGTTGAATTTTTTGACATAGGGTGCTGGCAGATTACGGGCCCCCTATAGCTGCTGCCAGGCCCCTAATCTGCCATGGGCCCCTATATACCGCCTCCTCATGCTGCTGCCAGGTCCAGAGTCTCTCATGGGTCCCTGTACGGCCTCCCATTGCTGCTGTCTCCATCGCCACACTCTGCCATGTGCCACTTTCAGGTCTCCTCACACTGCTGGTGTGTAGAATTTTTTGACATAGGGTGCTGGCAGATTACGGGCCTCCTATAGCTGCTGCCAGGCCCCTAATCTGCCATAGGCCCCTATATACCGCCTCCTCATGCTGCTGCCAGGTCCAGAGTCTCTCATGGGTTCCCTTAACGGCCTCCCATTGCTGCTGTCTCCATCGCCACACTCTGCCATGTGCCACTTTCAGGTCTCCTCACACTGCTGGTGTGTAGAATTTTTTGACATAGGGTGCTGGCAGATTACGGGCCTCCCATAGCTGCTGCCAGGCCCCTAATCTGCCATGGGCCCCTATATACCGCCTCCTCATGCTGCTGCCAGGTCCAGAGTCTCTCATGGGTCCCTGTACGGCCTCCCATTGCTGCTGTCTCCATCGCCACACTCTGCCATGTGCCACTTTCAGGTCTCCTCACAC
Organism: Staurois parvus; assembly: GCF_062004578.1. Lineage (NCBI taxonomy): Eukaryota > Metazoa > Chordata > Amphibia > Anura > Ranidae > Staurois > Staurois parvus. Next base: position 9,441,746 of record NW_028318515.1, read on the forward strand.
ACTGCTGGTGTGTTGAATTTTTTGACATAGGGTGCTGGCAGATTACGGGCCCCCTATAGCTGCTGCCAGGCCCCTAATCTGCCATGGGCCCCTATATACCGCCTCCTCATGCTGCTGCCAGGTCCAGAGTCTCTCATGGGTCCCTGTACGGCCTCCCATTGCTGCTGTCTCCATCGCCACACTCTGCCATGTGCCACTTTCAGGTCTCCTCACACTGCTGGTGTGTAGAATTTTTTGACATAGGGTGCTGGCAGATTACGGGCCTCCCATAGCTGCTGCCAGGCCCCTAATCTGCCATAGGCCCCTATATACCGCCTCCTCATGCTGCTGCCAAGTCCAGAGTCTCTCATGGGTCCCTATACGGCCTCCCATTGCTGCTGTCTCCATCGCCACACTCTGCCATGTGCCACTTTCAGGTCTCCTCACACTGCTGGTGTGTAGAATTTTTTGACATAGGGTGCTGGCAGATTACGGGCCTCCCATAGCTGCTGCCAGGCCCCTAATCTGCCATAGGCCCCTATATACCGCCTCCTCATGCTGCTGCCAAGTCCAGAGTCTCTCATGGGTCCCTATACGGCCTCCCATTGCTGCTGTCTCCATCGCCACACTCTGCCATGTGCCACTTTCAGGTCTCCTCACACTGCTGGTGTGTTGAATTTTTTGACATAGGGTGGTGGCAGATTACGGGCCTCCTATAGCTGCTGCCAGGCCCCTAATCTGCCATAGGCCCCTATATACCGCCTCCTCATGCTGCTGCCAGGTCCAGAGTCTCTCATGGTTCCCTTAACGGCCTCCCATTGCTGCTGTCTCCATCGCCACACTCTGCCATGTGCCACTTTCAGGTCTCCTCACACTGCTGGTGTGTTGAATATTTTGACATAGGGTGCTGGCAGATTACGGGCCTCCCATAGCTGCTGCCAGGCCCCTAATCTGCCATGGGCCCCTATATACCGCCTCCTCATGCTGCTGCCAGGTCCAGAGTCTCTCATGGGTCCCTATACGGCCTCCCATTGCTGCTGTCTCCATCGCCACACTCTGCCATGTGCCACTTTCAGGTCTCCTCACACACTGCTGGTGTGTTGAATTTTTTGACATAGGGTGCTGGCAGATTACGGGCCCCCTATAGCTGCTGCCAGGCCCCTAATCTGCCATGGGCCCCTATATACCGCCTCCTCATGCTGCTGCCAGGTCCAGAGTCTCTCATGGGTCCCTGTACGGCCTCCCATTGCTGCTGTCTCCATCGCCACACTCTGCCATGTGCCACTTTCAGGTCTCCTCACACTGCTGGTGTGTAGAATTTTTTGACATAGGGTGCTGACAGATTACGGGCCTCCCATAGCTGCTGCCAGGCCCCTAATCTGCCATAGGCCCCTATATACCGCCTCCTCATGCTGCTGCCAAGTCCAGAGTCTCTCATGGGTCCCTATACGGCCTCCCATTGCTGCTGTCTCCATCGCCACACTCTGCCATGTGCCACTTTCAGGTCTCCTCACACTGCTGGTGTGTTGAATTTTTTGACATAGGGTGCTGGCAGATTATGGGCCTCCTATAGCTGCTGCCAGGCCCCTAATCTGCCATAGGCCCCTATATACCGCCTCCTCATGCTGCTGCCAGGTCCAGAGTCTCTCATGGGTTCCCTTAACAGCCTCCCATTGCTGCTGTCTCCATCGCCACACTCTGCCATGTGCCACTTTCAGGTCTCCTCACACTGCTGGTGTGTTGAATTTTTTGACATAGGGTGCTGGCAGATTACGGGCCTCCTATAGCTGCTGCCAGGCCCCTAATCTGCCATAGGCCCCTATATACCGCCTCCTCATGCTGCTGCCAGGTCCAGAGTCTCTCATGGGTTCCCTTAACGGCCTCCCATTGCTGCTGTCTCCATCGCCACACTCTGCCATGTGCCACTTTCAGGTCTCCTCACACTGCTGGTGTGTAGAATTTTTTGACATAGGGTGCTGGCAGATTACGGGCCTCCCATAGCTGCTGCCAGGCCCCTAATCTGCCATAGGCCCCTATATACCGCCTCCTCATGCTGCTGCCAAGTCCAGAGTCTCTCATGGGTCCCTATACGGCCTCCCATTGCTGCTGTCTCCATCGCCACACTCTGCCATGTGCCACTTTCAGGTCTCCTCACACTGCTGGTGTGTAGAATTTTTTGACATAGGGTGCTGGCAGTTTACGGGCCTCCCATAGCTGCTGCCAGGCCCCTAATCTGCCATAGGCCCCTATATACCACCTCCTCATGCTGCTGCCAAGTCCAGAGTCTCTCATGGGTCCCTATACGGCCTCCCATTGCTGCTGTCTCCATCGCCACACTCTGCCATGTGCCACTTTCAGGTCTCCTCACACTGTTGGTGTGTTGAATTTTTTGACATAGGGTGCTGGCAGATTACGGGCCTCCTATAGCTGCTGCCAGGCCCCTAATCTGCCATAGGCCCCTATATACCGCCTCCTCATGCTGCTGCCAGGTCCAGAGTCTCTCATGGTTTCCGTTAACGGCCTCCCATTGCTGCTGTCTCCATCGCCACACTCTGCCATGTGCCACTTTCAGGTCTCCTCACACTGCTGGTGTGTTGAATTTTTTGACATAGGGTGCTGGCAGATTACGGGCCTCCCATAGCTGCTGCCAGGCCCCTAATCTGCCATGGGCCCCTATATACCGCCTCCTCATGCTGCTGCCAGGTCCAGAGTCTCTCATGGGTCCCTGTACGGCCTCCCATTGCTGCTGTCTCCATCGCCACACTCTGCCATGTGCCACTTTCAGGTCTCCTCACACACTGCTGGTGTGTTGAATTTTTTGACATAGGGTGCTGGCAGATTACGGGCCCCCTATAGCTGCTGCCAGGCCCCTAATCTGCCATAGGCCCCTATATACCGCCTCCTCATGCTGCTGCCAGGTCCAGAGTCTCTCATGGGTTCCCTTAACGGCCTCCCATTGCTGCTGTCTCCATCGCCACACTCTGCCATGTGCCACTTTCAGGTCTCCTCACACTGCTGGTGTGTAGAATTTTTTGACATAGGGTGCTGGCAGATTACGGGCCTCCCAGAGCTGCTGCCAGGCCCCTAATCTGCCATAGGCCCCTATATACCGCCTCCTCATGCTGCTGCCAAGTCCAGAGTCTCTCATGGGTCCCTATACGGCCTCCCATTGCTGCTGTCTCCATCGCCACACTCTGCCATGTGCCACTTTCAGGTCTCCTCACACTGCTGGTGTGTTGAATTTTTTGACATAGGGTGCTGGCAGATTACGGGCCCCCTATAGCTGCTGCCAGGCCCCTAATCTGCCATGGGCCCCTATATACCGCCTCTTCATGCTGCTGCCAGGTCCAGAGTCTCTCATGGGTCCCTGTACGGCCTCCCATTGCTGCTGTCTCCATCGCCACACTCTGCCATGTGCCACTTTCAGGTCTCCTCACACTGCTGGTGTGTAGAATTTTTTGACATAGGGTGCTGGCAGATTACGGGCCTCCCATAGCTGCTGCCAGGCCCCTAATCTGCCATAGGCCCCTATATACTGCCTCCTCATGCTGCTGCCAAGTCCAGAGTCTCTCATGGGTCCCTATACGGCCTCCCATTGCTGCTGTCTCCATCGCCACACTCTGCCATGTGCCACTTTCAGGTCTCCTCACACTGCTGGTGTGTTGAATTTTTTGACATAGGGTGGCTGGTGTGTTGAATTTTTTGACATAGGGTGCTGGCAGATTACGGGCCTCCTATAGCTGCTGCCAGGCCCCTAATCTGCCATAGGCCCCTATATACCGCCTCCTCATGCTGCTGCCAGGTCCAGAGTCTCTCATGGGTTCCCTTAACGGCCTCCCATTGCTGCTGTCTCCATCGCCACACTCTGCCATGTGCCACTTTCAGGTCTCCTCACACTGCTGGTGTGTAGAATTTTTTGACATAGGGTGCTGACAGATTACGGGCCTCCCATAGCTGCTGCCAGGCCCCTAATCTGCCATAGGCCCCTATATACCGCCTCCTCATGCTGCTGCCAAGTCCAGAGTCTCTCATGGGTCCCTATACGGCCTCCCATTGCTGCTGTCTCCATCGCCACACTCTGCCATGTGCCACTTTCAGGTCTCCTCACACTGCTGGTGTGTTGAATTTTTTGACATAGGGTGCTGGCAGATTACGGGCCTCCTATAGCTGCTGCCAGGCCCCTAATCTGCCATAGGCCCCTATATACCGCCTCCTCATGCTGCTGCCAGGTCCAGAGTCTCTCATGGGTTCCCTTAACGGCCTCCCATTGCTGCTGTCTCCATCGCCACACTCTGCCATGTGCCACTTTCAGGTCTCCTCACACTGCTGGTGTGTTGAATTTTTTGACATAGGGTGCTGGCAGATTACGGGCCTCCCATAGCTGCTGCCAGGCCCCTAATCTGCCATGGGCCCCTATATACCGCCTCCTCATGCTGCTGCCAGGTCCAGAGTCTCTCATGGGTCCCTGTACGGCCTCCCATTGCTGCTGTCTCCATCGCCACACTCTGCCATGTGCCACTTTCAGGTCTCCTCACACACTGCTGGTGTGTAGAATTTTTTGACATAGGGTGCTGGCAGATTACGGGCCCCCTATAGCTGCTGCCAGGCCCCTAATCTGCCATGGGCCCCTATATACCGCCTCCTCATGCTGCTGCCAGGTCCAGAGTCTCTCATGGGTCCCTGTACGGCCTCCCATTGCTGCTGTCTCCATCGCCACACTCTGCCATGTGCCACTTTCAGGTCTCCTCACACACTGCTGGTGTGTAGAATTTTTTGACATAGGGTGCTGGCAGATTACGGGCCCCCTATAGCTGCTGCCAGGCCCCTAATCTGCCATGGGCCCCTATATACCGCCTCCTCATGCTGCTGCCAGGTCCAGAGTCTCTCATGGGTCCCTGTACGGCCTCCCATTGCTGCTGTCTCCATCGCCACACTCTGCCATGTGCCACTTTCAGGTCTCCTCACACTGCTGGTGTGTAGAATTTTTTGACATAGGGTGCTGGCAGATTACGGGCCTCCCATAGCTGCTGCCAGGCCCCTAATCTGCCATGGGCCCCCGTACCGACTCCTCATGCTGCTGCCAGGCCCGTAATCTGTCATGGGCCCCTGTTGTCGCTTGTTGGCATATTCCGCTCGTTCAGATGCTCCTTCTCCTGCTACTCCTCTTCACGGATTCCGTCAGCAGTCTTTCTTGGAATCCGTTTCCAAGAGACAACAGTTTGCGAGCACGCACCAGACGGTGCAGAAGCTGAACGTCCTCCTGTCCAAGTTGCTGCTGCCAGGCTCGTAATCTGTCATGCGCCCCTGTACCGCCTCCTCATGCTGCTGCCAGGTCCAGAGTGTGTCATGGGCCCCCGTACCGACTCCTCATGCTGCTGCCAGGCCCGTAATCTGTCATGGGCCCCTGTACCACCTCCCCATGCTGCTACCAGGTCCAGAGTGTGTCATGGGTCCCTGTACGGCCTCCCATTGCTGCTGCCAGGCCCGTAATCTGCCATGGGCCCCCGTACCGACTCCTCATGCTGCTGCCAGGCCCGTAATCTGTCATGGGCCCCTGTACCGCCTCCTCATGCTGCTGCCAGGTCCAGAGTGTGTCATGGGTCCCTGTACGGCCTCCCATTGCTGCTGTCTCTATCGCCACACTCTGCCATGTGCCACTTTCAGGTCTCCTCACACTGCTGGTGGTTTCCATTTTTGTCATAGGGTGCTGTATGGCCTCCCATTGCTGCTGCCTCCACCGCCACACTGTGGCTCCACACTCTGGTTTTGGCCCCGTGACTGCCCAAATGAGTGAAGTGTGCAGTGATTCTAAGATCGACGGCACTCATCTGCATGTCATACTGACTGACAGTATTATTTCTCTTCCCCAGCAGACTCCAAGGGCATTTAAATTAAAGGTACAGTGTTCATCACTAATATTAAGTCTCTCTGAAGCCTAGAAACACCCTTTTTTAAGTTAAATTCACAGCGAATATATTCGACTCGAATCGAAATTTTTCCACGAATTCGCCGAATCAGTCGAATCGAATTTTTGAATACTTCGCTCATCTCTATTTACAACCACAGTAAAGCCCCCAGTTATATTTTTAGTTCTGGGTGGAGTAGAGAAAGGTTAAAACCCTGGCAAGCTTTTCTATTGCCGTCAGTGCCCAATTGGAGTGATTTGACTTCACTTCCTATTCTTTATACTAAACAGTAAGTGGCCATGCATCCATAAGACACATAGAGACATGGCTCTGCCCCGCCCCCCTCTCTCTTCTCATTAGCTCACTGGCTGCGATTGACAGCATTGGAAGCCAATGGCTGTGTCTCAGCCAATAATGAGACTCAGGACAGTGAAGGCTCCTGTGTACATTACTTGATCAAGGTGGGGCTTAGGTGAGTATTAGGGGGGCTGTAGGGGGAGCAGCACACATAAGGTTTTTCACCTTTATGTATAGAATGCATGAATGTAAAAACCTCCAGTCTTTACAACCACAGTAAAGCCCCCAGTTATATTTTTAGTTCTGGGTGGAGTAGAGAAAGGTTAAAACCCTGGCAAGCTTTTCTATTGCCGTCAGTGCCCAATTGGAGTGATTTGACTTCACTTCCTATTCTTTATACTAAACAGTAACTGGCCATGCATTATACATTTTTCTTGTACAACTTTTCTTTAGATTTATGAAAACCATTTAATATTAGGTCAAACCTAAACACTTTCAATTTATATGCAGCCAGGCAGTCCCTTGCACTACATACTTGAGGGTAAATCTAAAGGAAATTGAACAACAAAATTGTATAATGTATAGTCAGCTTAAAAGGAGAGAGAACATTTTTTCCAAAGTGAGGGAATTGCCCTTTTAGACAAGACCATAACCACACCAGAACAAGTGTCCTCATTGGAAGATTTCACCTCTGTTTTGGAAACAAATCAACATTTTGGACTTTCCCTCGCTTTCAGTCCTGGTGACTATACTTACTATGGCAAATAGAGATAGTAAACTGCCCCTGATGATGTCGGCAAACAGTGGGACTTCCTGCCATTGATGCTGTTTGGTGATCCAGGAGACTTGTGGAAGTTGGTTTTGTAGAGAGACTGATGCTGACTGCTAAGGAGTATGTGAATGCAATTTTGAAGAGAGCTATTGTGTGAATATTTTGTGGTATTTATCCTGTTACACATTTGTTAAAAAGAAGATTATGTTATTATGATATGATGTGCTTCTGATTTTTTTTTAACTTATCATGTTGGTTTTGAACTACAGAAGTCAATTCTACCTTTTATGAAAGTGGAGAAAGGTCTTGCCTGTATTTGATCCGCCTATATCTTACAAGTCAGATGAATCTGATGAGTGCATGCCCAGTAGGTGGAGGTTTACACTATGGTAGTGTGTGGTGCGCATTGTGAAGGTATATGCTACAATAAGAAAAATTTAGATTGTATATTTGAAACTACAAACCTGGGGAAAATTGATATTTATTTTGTACTAATTGCTTGTGTAGTTTACATCTGTTGTTTTGTCACTTATCGTTTCACAATAAAATTGTACTTTTCACATTTATTAGATTGGGCAGAGCACAAGCCTGTCACAATGATTTCAGATTTTGTGCATAATTATTTGAGGTGAGCAGCTGACACCAGGGAACACATTGGGTTTTGATATATAAATAGATAGAGTAAACATTATTAATCTGAGAACAATAATAAAAACCTGATAAAGCATCTAACCACTTACCACTATCCAGAACTAAAGAAAACGTTTCGCTTTAGGCATGTAATCTAAATTATTTAAAATACTAAAAATGTTGCCTTGCTTGGTAAATCTGCAAATAAAAGATTTAAATATGCATGCCTAACCTGGTAAATTAACTTTGTAACAACTGCAAATGGATGCTGTTCATAATTTTACTAGGAACATCATAGTGACTCTAGAGAATGCTTTGGGTTCAAAAATATGTTAGCAGACCACTAAACAAGATGCAAGTTGTACTTTACCTATACTTTTGCCTGTTGTGTTTAGCAACGTTTTTTTGCAGTAGTGACATACACTAAGCAAACCAGTGCAGATGTCTTTTAAACTTACTTTGGAGTTCGGTATTAAATCAAACTGGCAAACTGAATATTCCAAAATTTTCAGGATAAAATTATATATTTTAATTATAAAATTATAAATTTGTTTTTGCTGGGGCACACTGAATCTAATTAGGCCAGGTTGGAATGATTACATTTTTTTTACATCACCACTTTTACAAAGGGCATCATAGCTACTGCTTTCCAGCATTGCACTTTTCATGTTTATGTTTTCCAACATGCAAATAGCAATACAATAAAAGCATTAAATTATTAAAAGGTAGCACATAAAATTGAGGCAATGTACCAGTTACTTAATTATGCATAAATGAAGCTAAACCTTCTGTAATGTTCATTAAATATAATATTCTAAATTCATTTATATGGTAATATGAATTAATATGCAAGTCAGAGTAATGAAAAAGTCTTAAAATAACAATAATAAAGATAATTTGTAGTGTTTTTGCATGTACAGTATATTATATTTATATTTAGGAATGGGTGAATCTGGAGGGATTCGATTCATCTGATTGAAATATGGCAAACCCAAACTTAAATGCAAATAAATTTGAAGGTTGGGGAGGAGGGGGGGTTCTGTTAAAAAATTCCGGCCATTTTGGGGCTTATCAGCAAGTTTCTGCTCAAAAAAGGCATGGAAATCTGAGCACTGCCAGGAGGGACAAAACTGGTCAGCAGCAGAACAGTTTTCATCGGAGTTAACAGGTCCGACCAGTGTAAGCCTAATATTTATTTTATCTTTAGGAATAGGGGGTTAATATGAATAATATGAGTGAGTGATGTTATAGATACCATTTATAATTCCATCTGGGTGCAGCATTGAAAGTGATGGTGCTTGCAAGCTATTCATGTATGTGTCAGAGACAGGTACATGAATCCATACTGGACATTCTTTCTTCAGAGCACTATCCCCAGATCATTGCTCCTATCACACTGACAGGTACATGGCTGAGAAGTTTTGTACTAGTAATGGGCAGAGCCTGATGGGAAATTGAGAGACCAGTTCTCCATAAGGTCTGCTTTACTTTTGGTTGGTAGCATATTGGGCAGATTCCATAGTAGCTATTTAGTCCAATAGGGCCTTTGGAATCCACTGACTTCCCTCCACTGTCAATCACAGGTGCAGTGATCATGATGGAGAACTAGTCTAAGAGTTTCCCATCATGCTTTGCCCACTCAACAGGTGCAGCATCTGTGAAATTCAGTGTTGGGTGGGCATAGCCTAATGGGGGAACTCTGAGGCTAGTTCCTTCACTGGTATGCCTTGCCTGTGATTGACAATGGATGGCAATGAGTGGATTCCAAAGCTGCTATTGGACTGAATAGAGGCTATGGAATCCACCCACTGCCATGCGTTTCATGCTCTGATGAAGAACTAATTTCCCAGGATTCTCCATCAAGCTCTATCCACCGTCAGTTCATTGTGATGCATCATTGAATGCTAGGATGCAAACAGCCTTCATCTTAGCAACCAATTAGTAAATATAAAATACATTTGACTATATTAATAAGGTAATGCTAACACAACATCCCCCCCCCAAACTTTGAGTTGGTCTTAATTACTGCCTGTTTGCTTATCTGTGAACTGGCGGTTGTTCTTTTAAAATCGGTTGCTGCACCAAAACTGGGGGGTTTGCTATGGATGGGACAGCAGCTAACAGCAAATGCAGTGTGATCTAAACTGAGACAGAGATCTTCCCACCAGTTGCAGTGAAGAGAGCTGACATCAGTGCACCATTCAGAGCATTATCAAAGAGAAGCAAAGCTGGTGCTCACCAGCCAACCCCATTAGCTTGTAGATGAATGTGGCCTCAGCCTGCGCTGCTTCGGCTACGCCCCCTGTCATGTTTCACCTCACCCCTCAGTGACCAAGCCTCAGTGAGCAGGGCAAAACATGTCAGGGGGGCATAGCTGGAGCAGCACTGCCTGAGGCCACATTCATCTACATACTAATGAACTGGGTTGGTGAGTGCCAGCTTTGCTTCACTTTGATAAAGCAGCTAAAAGTAATCACTAACTTCAAATCAACCATAAGATAAAATGAAGGAGGAAAAGCCTCCAATAATAAGAACAAAAAAATGGTTGATTGCCCAAAGATATTATAGTACAGTAGCCTAACTGACCCTAAACTCTCCCTATGAAGTTTGTCAGTGTTCCCTATACTTTACCTACAGCAACTTCCAGAACAATATTGGACTGAATAGAGGCTATGGAATCCACCCACTGCCAATACATTGACACTCTAGCTCAGGGGTGGGCAAACTTTTTGACTTGAGGGCCGCAATGGGTTCATATATTGGACCCGGGGGCCGGACCAAGAGTAGATGAATGATGTGTATGTGTCATCCATAGTAAGTATAGTAATATTCCCTCATAGTAAGCATAGTAATTAATCCACCATATAGTAATTCATCCCCCATAGTAATTCATCCCCCATAGTAATTCATCCCCCATATAGTAATTCATCCCCCATATAGTAATTCATCCCCCATAGTAATTCATCCCCCATAGTAATTCATCCCCCATATAGTAATTCATCCCCCATAGTAATTCATCCCCCATAGTAATTCATCCCCCATATAGTAATTCATCCCCCATAGTAATTCATCCCCCATATAGTAATTCATCCCCCATAGTAATTCATCCCCCATATAGTAATTCATCCCCCATAGTAATTCATCCCCCATATAGTAATTCATCCCCCATATAGTAATTAATCCCCCATATAGTAATTCACCCCCCATAGTAATTCACCCCCCATAGTAATTCATCCCCCATAGTAATTCATCCCCCATATAGTAATTCATCCCCCATAGTAATTCATCCCCCATATAGTAATTCATCCCTCATATAGTAATTCATCCCCCATAGTAATTCATCCCCCATAGTAATTCATCCCCCATAGTAATTCATCCCCCATATAGTAATTCATCCCCCATAGTAATTCATCCCCCATATAGTAATTCATCCCCTATATAGTAATTCATCCCCCATATAGTAATTAATCCCCCATAGTAATTCATCCCCCATATAGTAATTCATCCCTCATATAGTAATTCATCCCCCATAGTAATTCATCCCCCATAGTAATTCATCCCCCATATAGTAATTCATCCCCCATAGTAATTCATCCCCCATAGTAATTCATCCCCCATATAGTAATTCATCCCCCATATAGTAATTAATCCCCCATATAGTAATTCACCCCCCCCATAGTAATTCACCCCCCATAGTAATTCATCCCCCATATAGTAATTCATCCCCCATATAGTAATTAATCCCCCATAGTAATTCATCCCCCATATAGTAATTCATCCCTCATATAGTAATTCATCCCCCATAGTAATTCATCCCCCATAGTAATTCATCCCCCATATAGTAATTCATCCCCCATAGTAATTCATCCCCCATAGTAATTCATCCCCCATATAGTAATTCATCCCCCATAGTAATTCATCCCCCATAGTAATTCATCCCCCATATAGTAATTCATCCCCCATAGTAATGCATCCCCCATAGTAATTCATCCCCCATATAGTAATTCATCCCCCATATAGTAATTCATCCCCCATAGTAATTCATCCCCCATAGTAATTCATCCCCCATATAGTAATTCATCCCCCATAGTAATTCATCCCCCATATAGTAATTCATCCCCCATAGTAATTCATCCCCCATATAGTAATTCATCCCCCATATAGTAATTAATCCCCCATATAGTAATTCACCCCCCATAGTAATTCACCCCCCATAGTAATTCATCCCCCATAGTAATTCATCCCCCATATAGTAATTCATCCCCCATAGTAATTCATCCCCCATATAGTAATTCATCCCTCATATAGTAATTCATCCCCCATAGTAATTCATCCCCCATAGTAATTCATCCCCCATATAGTAATTCATCCCCCATAGTAATTCATCCCCCATAGTAATTCATCCCCCATAGTAATTCATCCCCCATATAGTAATTCATCCCCCATAGTAATTCATCCCCCATATAGTAATTCATCCCCCATATTAATTCATCCCCCATATTAAGTCCCCAAGTCCCCCCTGTGTCAATTCACTTACCTTTGCTCCGCGCGTTCCTCTCGCCGTCTTCCCGCGCCGTTCCGGTGTAGCATGAAAATCTGTCTCCTATGAGGATCTGTCCCCCTCGACGTATCTGCGCATGTGCCAGTTTCAGGCATTAGCAGCCGATCGGCGATCTCCGGCACATGCGCAGATACGTCGAGGGGGACAGATCCTCATAGGAGACGGATTTTCATGCTACACCGGTCTTCAGGGCGGACTGTGAGAGGAGCCTAGCGGGAGCCTAGCTCCGCGGGCCGGATTAAAATTAGTTTGCCCATTGCTGCTCTAGCTGCTCAGTGTTCCCTATTTTTTTTAGTGAGGGGACTGGCTTATCCAAAAGTCTCCTTATTGGACCTGTTAAGCCTTCTGGCCATAGTTCAAAAGCCATTATGGTTTTCAAAAATCTCCTGGTCAAATCTGCACAAAAATTCAACCACAAATCTTGAACCCTCGGGATTTGCCTCAAACCCATGGTAGCAGCGAATAAGAATCTTGTTCCCACTAATGTTCAGAAGTACATTTTTTTCAGTCAGGTAAATATGAAATATTGCGTATTGCCAGCAGATGAAGGTATGAATCTAGTATGCATATAAAAAATTGTTGATTTACTACAGTGTTGAGAATTCAGACCATGACATCAGGACACCAGTTTACACACAGAGAGCTAAATGGGTTGTCTGAATGGCTGACAGCAGGGCTACACATCCTCCTCAGGTCCCTCATGATTTTCTATAGGAGCAATCAACAAAAGAATAGCTCATGCTCTCTCTCACTAAAAGAGTCAGTATTCTCAGCACCTTCCAAACCATGTATTAAGGGCCTGTTCACAATTGTCCAACCAATTACATACAAAAGTATGTAAAATACATACATTTTGCTGAATGAAAATACATTTCAGGTGGAAATGTCTTTCTTTCTTAGGTGGCTGATTTACATTTATACACTGCACTTGAATGTTTTTAAAATGTGTGTCACTGTATGCACTGCAATATGCACAAAGATGTAAATGGGCCTCTAGGCTCTCTTTACACCATGCCTTTTTGTGCATTCCAGCACACAGTGTTAAGGCAGCCCATTAATATCCAAATGCAAAAATGTCCCTTTGCACATGTTCCCACAACACACAAGTGTGAACATAGCCTTAATGTTTGTTTTAAAATAATGAATTTATGATAATAGTAAAAATAATGATATAAAATACGATTTTGCACACTCACACCATGCTTTGCTTCAACATATTTGTGGTAATGTAGCAAAATATAGTGCATCCAGATGGGCAGTCATTTAAATTGGACTAGCAGCGCACCTTAATAAATGAAAAAAATGGGTGTGTTACTTGCTTTTGTAGTTGCAAGTTGGAGTGTCATTTTAAGGGCTCATTTACACGGGGCGTTTGGAAAACTCTTCTGAATGATGGAAACTGACTGCTGGAAAACGTACGTTAAAAACTGTCAGTTTAGCAGCGTTTACATACCGCATTTATGTGCGTTTGCGTTTAGAAGCATTTTTAAAATATTACCTCAGGAGACCTTCCCAAATGCCCAGAATGCACTGAAAAATAGTAAAAAATTTACATTTTGAGAGGAATAGAGAGAGCAGAAGCAGAGAGAGCAGTATGTGTTGAGATGACCTGTCTTTTCTGGCTGTATTCACTATGGATCCCATCATAAGCATAATGCGGCACTTTCTACCATTTTTTCCTTCGCACAAAACCTGGAACTGACTGCTCTGGTGTACTGGGTCCATTTGAATACATGGAAAATGCTTTGCATGCATTTCTGATGATGAAAAAAGGCTCTGGACAGCATCTGGACATGAAACAGTTAAAACATTCTTGTAAACGCAAATGCTTATAAACGCGTTTAGTCGCGTTTACACGTGTTTACAAGCATTTGGCGTTTGAAATACCGGTAAAATCTACTCCTGAACGCAAGTTTGGTGCGTTAAAAAAACGACTGTAAACTCAACTGGCTGTAAACGACTATGTGTACATGGACACACAGGAAAACATTAGGGAGAGTTCAGGGGCTGCTGAAAAAAACACTGAACAGCACCTGAATGTCATTTTTGCAACTGCAGTGCACATGAGCCCTAAATGAATAATACTGCAATGCAATATACATCATATCATTGATTAACGTGTGTTGTGGTAATGCACAATAAACAGGACATTTAAATGCACATTACAAATCAGTGAGAATGGGCTGGAAAAATGGAAAATAACATTGGCCAAAACCATTATAGTTATCCTTTCAGTGACTGGTACTACAGCAAAGTAAATGAAAGATCCAAAACAGCAGAAATATGTGCTGGTCTCTACCTAAAGCCTTTCTTACAAAGACTTAACCGAGACTCAAGTCAGAGTTGACAGAAATTAACATTTTTGGATCAATATGTACAAATAGTCATACAGGAGAAAATATACTTTTTACAAATGACAATTTGATGGATCTGCACACAATAAAGTTACAACACATACATTTGCACATTTTAGCTTTATTTAATAGTATGTTGCAAATGCCAATGAGACAAAGAGGAAGATAGCAGAAGAGTGCTGGGTTAGGGCTGACTGGGGGTGTATGCATTGTCCTGCTGTGCAGATTATGGTAGTGTGATTATTTAAATGTATATTTTTGGGGTTTACAACCACTTTAATACAATTTTCCTACCATAGGTTGCTATAGCTCAGCAACACCCCAGGTAGTGAGGATTCACCTAGCACAGCTTAGTACTGGCTAGAGTTAGAAGTCATAATGGGATAAGCTACATTGTTCACTTTGAAACGGAAGTTGAACATTAAGTCCTCATGCACGCTTGATGTTTTTACAGCGGCTGTTTTTGGCTTTTGACGTTTTTTTTTCTACAGTTAGTAAACCCCCAGCATGTTATCCTATGTGTCCATGCACACATAGACTGTAATCAACGTTTTTTGGCTGGGACATTTTTTGGCTGGAAATAAAAACCAGGACTAGTGGGTTTCTAGAGGATTTTTTTTAGCTGTAAAAACGGTCTACCGCTACAAATGCGGCAAAACACGGTAAAATGCCACAAACTGGCATTTTTGGAAGTTTTTTTGACCCAAAAACATTCTTTTGGTAAAAAAAATGCTAAAAAAAGCAAACGCGGAAACACATGGGAAAATGCCGCTAATCGCTGCAAAATGCTGCTAAACGCTAATGCAAAAATGCTAAAAAAAGCTGAAAAACGTGCGTTTTTAACATGACTTTACACAGCCAATGTTACCAGTGTTATCAAAACGTCCAATGTGCATGAGGGCTGAAAGGTAATTTTTCCCAGAGCTTAGTGAATCTTGTGAAATTTCACATTGCAAAGAATACGCAATAACGTGCAAAGAAAAACTGAATTGGTGACTGCACATGATTGGATCATGGAAGTCAGCAACTTCCCTTGCAAAGTGAACACACTAATTGTCTTTTGTAAATATATTCCATAGAGATAAAGTCTTGTGTAAGAGTTATTGCAAGGCATGAATCCTGTACAATTCTTTGCAGCAAGGAGACGGTAGGGACAAGTCAGCCAGAAGTGCAACTTCACTATATAATTACTATCATTCTGACTTCTCAGCATTTGAATGCATCCATGCAAAACATATATACGAATCGTGCATTAATAGGGAATAATGTTGCTATTGAAAACAAGCATGCGCACTTTTTTTTTTATTATTCCAAAGGACTCCATACACAAAACAGGACAAACTATCTGATGCGGTAATGCTTTCTAATCGTAGAGTGTTACTGACCTCTAGTGATGCAGTTCATAATACAAATTAATTCGACTTTTCTCGTACCTCTAGCAAGGTTACACTAATATTCAAACCATACAATTCCCAAAAAGAAATACAATTCACCAGTTTAAGGAATTACCAAAGTTAGGTTGGCACTTAATACAACTATATTTTTTGTGCTCAGCAGATGTGACATTTTTAATCATTAAAATATGTGTATCCTAATTTGCATGGGACTTTTAGCATTTCCCTGAATTGTGCTTCTGGCCATAATTAATGCAATTTAATATCATATGTATGCTGAATGAGCGTTAAGGACACAGGAAATTGAATTGTTAGGTTATTTATTCTCAAAAGTGACAGAGATGAGTGAAAAATGAATAGTGTTTAGTTGTTTCGATTTACTCTAAGAAGATATATTGATGGTGGAAAGCATAATTGGCCACAGGAGGGAATTACGATATAAATGTCTAATATACATATCACTGGAAGCCCATGCACATTGAAAGCGATGCTTGCATAATCACTAGCTGGGTGATATTTTTATACAGCGTCATATTTCCAGAGCAGAGTGAGACTAAAAAAACCTTCAAAAAGTACAAATACCTAATATTAGGTTGGCTGAAATTGAAGGTTTCATCACAAAGCACAGCTGAAAACCTAATTTTAAATGTTGTAGCCGACACATCTCAATGTTGCCCGTGCAACACTCATAGCGAGTCGTTCATTTCGCTAAAAAACTGAGACCTGCAATAAAACTACTTTCTGCCAGATAAATCATTTCACAACAAAGAACTGATGGCGACTGACATCCACAGTCCAATAGTATTAGTCACACTTGTCTCTGCTCATTTTATCTTTTTTTCAACGTTCTTTTTAGGCTTTTCATTTTAATAAATTCAATTCTGAAATAAAAACTCCATGCAGCCATATGTCACGAATTCCCACGTTGCCCCAAGGTCGCTTGATAGGTAAATCTGTCAAACCTTTTCACGACATATCCTGGATGCTTAATCTTAATTGCTAAAATGTTTGCATCTGCATAAATTGCTTGCCATTGATTCATGCTGATTATCATTTTTGTTCGGAAGAACAAGACATTAGGGCATTCAAATTAAGACCCTTGTGTCCCCTCCAAAGAGACGCTTACAGATGAAGCCACGAATGTAGATTTAAAAATTACGTTTTTTTGTCAAATGCCATCAGGTGGTTGAAAATACGTTTCATTTTATATCATAGAGATGGAAACAGGACTAGAATGGCACTCTGACTTGCCTTTTGCCAGAAAAAAAAACTTCAAATCTGCAATTTTAGCATCTAAAAATCATCATCAGCCACAACTTTGTATTCTGGTGGGGAAGGGTTATTACTGCCATGCTCAACTCTGGGAGATTTCTCATCATTTCCTGTTTGATGAGCATCAGACAGAACAAAAGTGACTGAAAAACTTCCCAAAGGGATCACAAACAGTAATAAGAAAACATATTCTAAGTTGATATGTACAGCAAGATTGCATTTGGCAATCACTGAGGAGGTGATATAAATGCTGTAGACAAAACAACAATAAATAGGTGCAAAATGATCACAAATCCTGGGTGTCAGGGAATGATAAAGTTCAGTATATATAAATCCATATGGCACTAGGGCAAGCTCTTAAAGCTGTAGCAGGCTCTGGATAACTAAAAGATAAGAAAAAAGCTCCTCTAAGTGCAGTAGTAGCAGACATTTATTGGCATACAGATAAAAAGCTACTCACATTGTGGACATGGTAAAAGGGCTCATCTAGTAGCTCGTCTAGTAGCAGCGGGGATTCAGACATCGCTCCTGGGACCTCGTTCTACTAAATGAGCCTTTTTACCAAGTCCACAATGTGAGTGGCTTTTTATCTGTATGCCAATAAATGTCCGTTACTACTGCACTTAGAGGAGCTTTTTTCTTATCTTTTTTTATATAAATGCTGCACTACCATACCTCAACTGTGTGCATTGCCTGAATGTGACAGGGAGATAATTTTTTCCATGGGTGCAAAGCAAAGCATGGCATGTAAAAACCCTCATTTGCTGTCTTTGCAGCATAAGAGGGGCAGTTGGGGGGGGGGGGGGTAAAACCACAGCTCAACCATGTGTCTTTACTGTTCCTCCAACTTTAAGTTTAAACAAGCCCTAACAGTGAGGAAGGGTCACAATCTTTGTCAGTGTTTATTGATGTTTTTGTGTTCTGTCTGCCAAATATCAGCAATGAGAACACAAGAAGCAATTAAAATTTTACAGTGGATCTTCTAGACTCTATCCAATACTGAAATAAAAAAAGTTTTGGCTGCAATTTGAAACTAACACATCTAATAAAAATATAAGTAATGTAGATGAAGCACAAAGATCATCTAAGATGTGCACAAATCAATGATACAGTTTAATATAGTGCTCACATGATGACGCACTCCTCTTGATTAAACAACACCAGAAAAAGTGCAAAAAGAAAAGTAAATTAATGACTGGAAACTCTGGCTAGTGCTGAAGGAGAGCCCACAATCCGGCTGCTTACCAAAACATAATGACCCGTGCATAAACAGACAGGTCAGACAGTGCTTGTTCAAAAGTCAGTGTCACATCCAGTATATTGTCTCTTCCAACTGACATACAGGAAGAAAGATTGCCATCACAGATTGCTCAGAGGTGGAATATAGAAAAGAACACGTCCACACTGTAAAACCGCTTAATATATTTTATTAAAAGATATGAGACACAATAAAAGAGCTGTCAACGGACATATTCAACAATACAAATTATCCAAAGTGGCGTTCCTGTGGCTGGTTGCAGATATGGCATTGAGCCCTGTCCAATAGCGATCTACATGCGTGATGACGTCACCGTCGGAAGCCCTATCCAACGCGTTTCGTCAGCGGTGATGTCTGGGGTATTAAACAATTGTTTTTGAGTTTTGTGTATCTGGACTCATAGTGCTGGCAGCTTTTTTATGTTTTTCCACCCTAGCGCAGTGTTGCTTTTTTTTTTTGTATGGAATTTGAAAATGACTCAGGAATAGTACCTTTTGGATGGTTATAAATAAAATTTTGTATTCATCTTGTCCAGAAGGCTGTTTGTCATTGCCAATGTATTCCTTTTTTAACGGGCTGTTTGTATGTCCTCATATAGACTTAGCAGGGTCTATGGACTATATAAATTCTAGTTAGCCAGAGCAGGAGTAAATGGTAGAACTGAGGTTTCCAAGCAGATTACCAGGTCAGATTAACAAGGTGAACATGAAAAGAGCACAATCTTAGCAGACCCCAGCAAAGCATAATTTTGCAAGTACAGGTTACTACTTCCTAAAAGGAAAATGGTAGAAACACAATTCAGTAAAGCTTTTTAAGGCCTTATGTACACTGGATGATTTGCTATCTCTCCTAGAGGCCTTTCCTCCTGGCAGCAGCATTTTGTTAGAAAAAATGCTTGACTCCTGTAAACGCCTGTGATGTGTTTAGGTGCATCAAGAGCTTTAGAGTTCATTTATTTAATTGGCCAGAATAATGTATTCTGGCCAAGAAAATGAAAAAAAGCTCAAGTGCTAAACGTGCCTAGAGTTAACTCACACTTAGGTGGGTGGTGCCGCTGCGGGACCCACACAAACACCTGCAGCCGCACCACCCACACAGAGGAATGCGAGACCCGCGGGCAGGAGTCATTAGTTCTAATGGCATGCCGCCCGCACTGGAAATCGCAACCATACTGGGAACCTCGGTTCCTGTAGGGCTGCGATTTCCAAAGAAGTGCAGGGACTTCTTCCCTGCATGTCCCAAGGCATGGGAGTCTATTCAAATGAATGGGCTCTCATGCCCACGCAAATCTCGGCACGCACGGCCGCACATATGTGAACCTGGCCTTAGACGCATTTTCACGTGTTTTTTTCTGCCAAAACACTGCTGCTCCTGGATGCATTGGCAGTGTTTTTTATGCTTGTAAATGTCTCTAAATGCCTATGTGTGCATGGACACAAATGCAAACATGCAGGGGCATTTAGAGGCAGAAGATATATAATGACAGACGCTCCTAGGAGCGTCTTACTTAGCAAAGTATTGCCCAAATAATGAGCGTGCATGTTTTGTATGCTAAAGTTATGGGTTGTTTTAGCTCAGTTGTGAGAAGTTGCAGAACCAAAGAGGCAACTGGTGTGCTCTTTTTTTATTTCTGTATAAATGAATTGAGCATTTTTAGGAAAAATGCATCGTTAGTGACATTGCTGGTGTCTAGTAAACAAAATAGCTTCCATGACAATGGTGCCATTGGTCTCTCTGGTGAATAAATAGGCTGAATTATCAGCGACTTTAATGTTCTCTTCAAAATGGAAATGCCACATTGTCAGTGACAATCATGGTTTGTAGTGAATGGGTAGGTGCCATTGATAAGAACACAATGATGTAGGAGCCAGAGGAAGGAAGCAGTGAGATATTAAACCCACAAGCAAAAATGTATTATATTACAACTTACCACTTAATGTGGTGTATGCATTAGTTTTCTTTTTTCAGCCTTTTTCCCTTTATTTTCACCTGGTAGCCAGTAAGTCTGTCTTTCAACTTCTTTTACAAGACCAAGCTATCCAGAAAAAGTGCCAACTAGAGTGTTGAGACAAACCATTTAACACTGACAGGGGTGATTATAATGATCAGCTTTTATTTATTTTCTTGCAGTAGCTGCCTGAAATATTTTAGCTGGAGTTCAGCATTAATTTGTTAGTCAAGTCTATCTAAATCTGTTCGCATACACGTCTCCCTCTCCCAAGACTGAAAATACTGCTTTCCAGATGTGTCCTAGTTACTCCTTCATCCAGACTGAAGACAAACTGAGCCTGGGTTCACACTGATGCGGTGCGGAATTTGCACTGGTTTCTGTGCGAATTTCGCACCGCATCATAATTGCACCCTGTCCATGCAAACCACTGCGGGTCTGTATGTTAAGTTAACAACACCCCAAAATTGGTTCACAAAACATGGTGTGATGTGCACAGGCGGATCGCATGGATGTGAATACCCATGTGATCCGATTCTAGTGCGGACAAAAAAAAAGGGTCCTGCACCTTTGTGGTGCGGATGTGGTGCGATTTGAGCCATACAAAATCTATGGCTCAAATTGCACTGCACAGAATTCGCATTTGATTTGCACAGGAAATCACATGTGAAGTGTGAACCCAGTCTAAAACAGGAAATATGTTACTGGCTGGATCACAACTAGAAAATAAAAAAAAGACTTCAAAAATACTAATGCAGCCATTACATCTAAGGATCTGTAAACTGCAATATAATGGGGGGGGGGGGGGATTTATTAAAACTGGAGAACTCAGAATCTGGTGCAGCTCTTCATGGTAGCCAATCAGCTTGTTCAATTAGGCTTTGGCAATAAAACCTGGAAGCTGATTGGTTTCTATGCAGAGCTGCACCAGATTGTGTACTCTTCAGTTTTAGTAAATCCCCCCCCCCCTTTTATTTTTTTGTTTTAGGGAGAGCTAAACATTAAAGTTGCAGGGAATAATTTGCTTTAGTTTTCTGAAATAATGACAAAGTTACTTTACCTGCCTCCCGCCCGCTGTATTTTGAAATGACGGATGGGCGGGAACTCTCTTGTTCTGGGAGGATGTCATATGATGTCCTCCCACTCTAGCCACACATGCGGTCCCTTGAGGGCATGCAGCGAGGTGATCTATGGTGTGCTGTGTCCCCCGGACAAAATGGATCACTGATTGCGATAAACAGCCAATGATGTAGGCTCTTTAACATGTGATCAGCTATGTCCAATCACAGCTGATCAAATTTAACCGCTTGCCGCCCTGCCACTGTGTATATACGTGTGCAGGGCGGCAGTGGAGCGCAAAACCACGTTTTAAAATGGGTTCCGCGCTCCCGACACTTTTGCCGGCAGGGGGCGCGCGCGCGCGCTCCCACCGACCCGCGGATGACACGATTTGATCCAGGAGGGATCAATCATTAGATTTCAGCCAGTGATTTCTGGCTGAAATCACATGATCGGTCCCTGTCCTATCCTGTCCTGTGTTGACAAATACACAGGGCAGGATATGATGTCATTCTTCTCTGCCTGGACACATTCCGTTCCAGACAGAGAAGAAGACATCCAAAAAGTGAGTACACAAGCACTACACTACAGTTAGAACACTCTAGGACACATTTAACCCCCTAATTCCCCCCCCCCGTTTAACCCCTTCACTGCCCTGTCACCAGTGTCACTGATCAGTGAAGCGATTTTTACTGATCAGTGTCGCTGGCGACTTCCGATAGAGTTAGCGCCCATCCCAGATAGCGCCAGATTGCCCGCCAGTAGACCAGTAATCCCGTTTAACCCCTTGATCGCCCCCCCAGTTAACCCCTTCACTGCCCTGTCACCAGTGTCACTGATCAGTGAACCAATTTTTACTGATCACTGTATCAGTGTCGCTGGCGACTTCCGATAGAGTTAGCGCCCCTCCCAGATAGCGCCAGTTTGCCCGCCAGTACACCAGTAATCCCGTTTAACCCCTTGATCGCCCCCCCCAGTTAACCCCTTCACTGCCCTGTCACCAGTGTCACTGATCAGTGAACCAATTTTTACTGATCACTGCATCAGTGTCGCTGGCGACTTCCGATAGTGTTAGCGCCCCTCCCAGATAGCGCCAGATTGCCCGCCAGTACACCAGTAATCCCATTTAACCCCTTAATCCCCCCCAGTTAACCCCTTCACTGCCCTGTCACCAGTGTCACTGATCAGTGAACCGATTTTTACTGATCACTGTATCAGTGCCGCTGGCGACTTACGATAGTGTTAGCGCCCCTCCCAGATAGCGCCAGATTGCCCACCAGTACACCAGTAATCCCGTTTAACCCCTTGATCGCCCCCCCCCCAGTTAACCCCTTCACTGCCCTGTCACCAGTGTCATTGATTACAGTGAACAGATTTTTACTGATCACTGCATTAGTGTCACTGGTGACTTCCGATAGTGTTAGCGCCCCTCCTAGATAGCGCCAGTTTGCCCGCTAATGCACGGGATTTTTTTTACCAAAAACATGTAGCAGAATACATTTTGGTTTAAATTTATGACTAACTTTGAGTTTACGATATATTTTTTATAGCTGAAAGTAGAAAATATTGTTTTTTTTCAAAATGTTCGTGGTTTTTTAGTTTATAGCGCAAAAAAAAAAAAAAAGCGCACAGGTGATCAAATACCACCAAAAGAAAGCTCTATGTGTGTGAAAAAAAGGACGTAAATTTTGTTTGGGTACAGCATTGCATGACTGCATAATTATCATTTGAATTATTGCAGCGCTGTATAGCAAAAAAAGGCATAAATTACAGCATCTATACGATAGTTTGTAGACGCTATAACTTTCACACAAAGCAATCAATATACACTTATTGGGATTTTTTTTACCAAAAACATGTAGCAGAATACATTTTGGCTTAAATTTATGACTAACTTTGAGTTTACGATATATTTTTTATAGCTGAAAGTAGAAAATATTGTTTTTTTTCAAAATTTTCGTGGTTTTTTTGTTTATAGCGCAAAAAATAAAAAGCGCACAGGTGATAAAATACCACCAAAAGAAAGCTCTATTTGTGTGAAAAAAAGGACGTAAATTTTGTTTGGGTACAGCATTGCATGACCGCGCAATTATCATTTGAATTAGTGCAGCGCTGTATAGCAAAAAAAGGCA
This sequence comes from Staurois parvus, assembly GCF_062004578.1. Lineage (NCBI taxonomy): Eukaryota > Metazoa > Chordata > Amphibia > Anura > Ranidae > Staurois > Staurois parvus. The sequence goes on from NW_028318515.1 coordinate 9,465,308, forward strand.
TAAATTACAGTATCTATACCATAGTTTGTAGACGCTATAACTTTCACACAAAGCAATCAATATACACTTATTGGGCTTTTTTTTACCAAAAACATGTAGCAGAATACATTTTGGCTTAAATTTATGACTAACTTTGAGTTTACGATATATTTTTTATAGCTGAAAGTAGAAAATATTGTTTTTTTTCAAAATTTTCGTGGTTTTTTTGTTTATAGCGCAAAAAATAAAAAGCGCACAGGTGATCAAATACCACCAAAAGAAAGCTCTATTTGTGTGAAAAAAAGGACATAAATTTTGTTTGGGTACAGCATTGCATGACCGCGCAATTATCATTTGAATTAGTGCAGCGCAGTATAGCAAAAAAAGGCATACATTACAGTATCTATACCATAGCGTGTAGACGCTATAACTTTCACACAAAGCAATCAATATACACTTATTGGGATTTTTTTACCAAAAACATGTAGCAGAATACATTTTGGCTTAAATTTATGACTAACTTTGAGTTTGCGATATATTTTTTATAGCTGAAAGTAGAAAATATTGTTTTTTTTCAAAATGTTTGTGTTTTTTTTGTTTATAGCGCAAAAAATAAAAAGCGCACAGGTGATAAAATACCACCAAAAGAAAGCTCTATTTGTGTGAAAAAAAGGACGTAAATTTAGTTTGGGTACAGCATTGCATGACCGCGCAATTATCATTTGAATTAGTGCAGCGCCAAACAGCAAAAAAAGGCCTGGTCATTAAGGGGGGTAAATCCTCTGGGGCTCAAGTGGTTAAACAGGAAATGCCTGCTTAGTGGCAGTCCTCTCCTCAGGCTGACAGCGCGTAAGGAGAGGAGAGTTGATAAGCGTCAGTCCTCAGAAGGGACATCTAAACTATAATCAGGTCTCTGATTATCAGTGCAGCCCCAACAGTGCCCATCAGTGCTGCCTTTTAGTTACCATCAGTGCTGCCTATCAGTGCCCATCAGTGATGCCTGTCAATGCCCCTCAGTGCCGCCTATCAGTGCCTCCTCATCAGTGCAGTCTATTAGTACCTATCAGAGTAAACCATCAGGGTCACCTATCAGTGTTAATCAGTGCCGCCTATCAGTGCCCATCGGTGATGCCTGTCAGTGCCCATCGCCCAACAGTGATGCCTGTCAGTGCCCATTAGTGCCACATATCAGTGCCTCCTCATCAGTGCCCATCAGTGCCACCTTATCAGTGCCCATCTGTGACCATTAGTGATGCCTATCAGTGCAGCCTTATCAGTGCACATCAGTGAAGGAGAAAAATTACTTATTTACAACATTTTAGAACAGAAAATAAGAAAAACTTTTTTACCCAAAATGTTCAGTCTTTTTTTGTTTGTTTAGCATAAAATAAAAAACCCAGTGGTGATTAAATACCACCAAAAGAGAGTTCTATATGTCTCAAAAAATGATAAAAAGTGCAACAGCGCTAAAAGCTGAAAATTAGCCTGGGCAGAAAGGGGGTGAAAGTGGCTAAAAAATCTAACTTATTAATTTAGTTAGCCAAAACTGTACCCTCTAATTTTGTCTTTACATTACTTTAAGAGATTAACATCTCCGAGTGCAGCGATTCCCATTAAGTCCACCCACTCAGCCTCCTCCTGTCCAATGAAAGCAGAGACACATAGAAGAGGCACTTCTGGTTAACAAAGATTATAGCAGTTAGAAGATAATCAGAGCACCCCCAAATCAAATAAAAATTAGCTTTCATTTCCTGATAGATTATGAACTACATGATTAGTAAAAAGAAAAGAAACATAGATACACTGGATTTGTAATGTAGTTTTCAACTTTGCAAACAATTTGCCATGTTTTAATCATAGTTTATATATAATTAATAACTTTAGGACTGGCATGTTAACCCCCCTTCCTGTTTTTAAGTTTCCGTCCTGATGTCATGGTGTAATCAGTGCTCATGTAAATACCAGCTGTGGGTGACCCCAAGTAGATGAGGTATGGGAGTAATGTAGTTTTCAACTTTGCAAACAATTTGCCATGTTTTAATTGTAGTTTTTATATAATTACCACTTTAAGGCTGGCATGTTAACCCCCCTTCCTGTTTTTAAGTTTCCAGCACTGTGATCCTTTGACTGACAATTACTTGGTCATGCAATACTGTATCCAAATTAATTTTATATCATTGTTTGTGACAGATAGAGCTTTTGTTTAGTTGTATTTAACCACCACTGAGATTTTTATTTTAACTATATAAAGAAAACAGATTGAACATTTTGAAAAAATAAAACACCAAATAAGTGTATATTATTTAGTCTGCATTAAAGAGTCTACAAAATATGGTATGTTGGCTGGTGCAGTTAGCTTGTCTGACGCTAGATAGCTCTGTTGCCCATGTGGAATAGTAAGGGCAAAGTTATAAGCAGGCGGTAGCTTCACTTTTAGAGGTCCGTCCTTATGTCATGGTGTAATCAGTGCTCATATAAGTACCAGCTGTGGGTGACCCCAAGTAGATGAGGTATGAGAACAGGACACCCCAGAGCTGTACAGCTGTAATCCTGTACTGAGATGGTCTAAAGGACCCTGTAATGGGCTGAAGCCCCAATAGAGGTTGTACACATCATGAAAGGAATTACTATAGTCACCCTGTCTCCTTTGATATTATTATGAGTATGTTGAATATTTTATTTCTTGTCACATGTTTGAAAAAATTAGAAAAATTATTTTATTTTTTTTACACAAAGTTGTCTTACACCCAACACACATTCTGCTACTCCTCCCAAATATGTGGGTACCACATACAGTACGTGAAACCTTTTGCAGCCTAGCCACACAGAGGGGCACAAAATCCAAGAAAACTTAGTGTGAATAAATCACCAGGACCTGACAGGTCTCAAAGAACTTAGCCATGTTATAGCCAGACCATTATTTCTCTTTTTTAAAGACAGTTTACTGACTGGAGTGGTACCAGCTGATTGACAAAAAGCAAATGTGCTACCAATATTAAAAAAGGGCTGATATGCATAACTGAAGACTACAGACCAGTCATCCTAACATCAATAGTATGTAAACTATTGGAAAAAATGTTACGGGGCTATATCCAAGAAATTGCTGATGAAAATAGTGTCATTAGTAGAAACCAACATGGATTTATGAAAGATTGTTTTTGCCAGACCAACCCTTACCATTCTATGAGGAGGAAAGCCATAATTTGGAAAGAGTAAGGCCTGTGGATGCAGTGTAACTAGATTTCACTAAGGCATTTGTTATAATATAAACACTTAATTTACAAATTAAGATCTTTTAGTATTGATGATATTATATGTAACTGGGTAGAAAGCTGGTTGCATAAGCGTGTCCAGAGGGTGGTGATTAATGGTATATTTTCTGTATAGTCTAGAGTTGCGAGCCATGTGCCCCAGAGCTCTGTCCTGGGACCAATTCTGTTCTACTTGTTCATAAACTATATAGAGGTTGTAATAAGTAGTTAACTTTTAGTGTCTGCTAATGATACAAAGCAAAGCAGGGTAATAACTTAACAACAGAATATAGAAACTTTACCAGAAGACTTAGTTAAATAGAGGAGTGGGTATCTATATGGCAGATGAGGTTTTGGCAGCTGAAAATATGCATGCAAGTTACTTCCTATGGGGAGAACCTGTGGGGGGGGGGGGAATCATGAATGGAAAAGGATCTGGGGCCTAGTAGTTTGAAGCAAGGCTAGCAGACTACTTGCATGCATTAAAAAAGGGTATTTACTCAAATGATACAGCTGTGTTTTTTTCACTGTACAAAACTGTGGTTGGTCCACATCTTGAATATGCTGTCTGGTTTTAGTTACCAATTCTCAGAAAGGATGTGCTTGAATTGGAAAGTGTCCAGATAAGGGCAGCAAAGCTAAGAAGGATGTTGGAGGATCTCAGTTATGAGGAACAAATACAAACATTTAACTTATTCTCCCTGTAAGCCCTGGTTCACACTGATGTGAATGTGATGCAATTTTGATGCGGTTTATAATACTCAAATTCGCATGTCAAGTGATTTTACATAGTGTTCTATGGAGGCAGTCCACATCTATGCATTGTGAATATGATGTGGTTTAAAAAAAGCCTCCTGTGCATGTTTAGTGAAGTGCGGTGCGAATGTGAGTTCCATGGACTTGAATAGAACCTAAGTTCAAAACGTACTCCTCGTTCACATGTATGTGAATATTAAGTTTTTACTCCACCCAAAACCCCTCGCCTCCTTTCTCCTCACTTCCTGTCCATGTCCTTGTCCATGTGCTCACTGTAAACATGGCCCCCAGATGCAAGAAGAGCGCTGTTAACAATGAGGAGCTGATCCGACTTGATCGGCAAAGGCTGTACATATATGGCAGCCAGGATCCTCAGTACAAGGACAACAGAACGAAGAATAGAGGCTGGGATGAGATTGCGAAAATCATGTTTCCAGATTGTGACAAATTGCAAGCAGTAGTACGCCACCAAAAGTGTAAGTATATTTCATAGTACGTATACGTGTGTATAGGGTGTGCGTGGTTAGTGTTCGGGGATAGTGAGGGTAACGGGGGTTATGCGGTTAGTGGGGAATTGGGGTTAGGGGTTAGTGGATATTTGGGTTTAGAGGGGCTAGGGGTTAGTGGATACTTGGAGTTAGGGGGGTTAGGGGTTGGGGGGATTTGGGGTTAGGGGTCTAGGGGTTAGTGGATATTTGTGGTTAGGGGGGTTAGGGGATATTTGGGGTTAGGGGGCTAGTGGATATTTGGGGTTAGGGGGGCTAGGGGAGTGGGGGGGGGTTATGGGTTAGTGGATATTTGAGGTTAGTAGATATTTGGGGTTAGGAAGGCTAGGGGTTAGTGGATATTTGTGGTTAGGGGGGCTAAGGGTTAGGAGATATTTGGGGTTAGGGGGGTTATGGGTTAGCGGATATTTGGGGTTAGGGGGGCTAGGGGTTAGGGCGGTTATGGGTTAGTGGATATTTGGGGTTAGGGGCTAGGGGATAGGTGTTAGTGGATATTTGTTGTTAGGAGGGTTTCGGGGTTAGAGGAGTTATGGCTTAGTGGATATTTGGGGTTATTGGATATTTGGGGTTGGTGGGACTAGGGGTTAGTGGATGTTTGTGGTTAGGCAGGCTAGGGGTTAGGGGGGTTAGAGCATATTTGGGGTTAGAAGGATAGGGGTTGGGGGGTTAGAGGTTAGTGTGGATTTGAGGTTAGGGGTTAGTGGATATTTGGGGTTAGGGGAGCTAGGGGTTAGTGGATACTTGGGGTTAGGGGGATTTGAGGTTAGGAGGGGTTAGGGCTTAGTGGATATTTGAGGTTAGGGGGATAGGGGTTAGGGGGGTTTGGGGACTAAGGGTTAGGGAGGCTAGGGGTTAGTGGATACTTGGGGTTAGGGGGGTTAGGAGTTAGGGGAGATTTGGGGTTGGGAGCTAGTGGTTAGGAGGGTTAGGGGTTAGTAGATATTTGGGGTTAAGGGGGCTAGGGTTAGGGGGGTTTGGGGGGTTATGGGTTAGTGGATATTTGGGGTTAGTGGATATTTAGGGACAGGGGAGCTAGGGGTTAGTGGATATTTCTGGTTAGGGGGTATGGGGGACTAGGGGTTAGGGGGTTATGAGTTAGTGGATATTTGGGGTTAGTGGATATTTGGAGTTAGGGGGGCTAGGGGTTAGTGTGGATTTGGGGTTAGGGAGGTAAAGGGGGGTTATGGTTTAGTTGCAATTTGGGATTAGGGTATATATGTTTTATTTTTTCCCCAGACATGGCCACAAATGAAAGAAATACATAACACTGGTGTACATCTCAGCCATATGTTAATTTATTAAAAAAAATAAAATTAACAGAGCATGCAAAAATGTCAGCAAAGTGTACAATATTTTGTTATGCAATAGCCTCAAGTTGCCATGACACTTAACCTGCTGTAGACATGAGGTAGTCAGTGAAAACATGATGAATGTTACCACCACTGGTGTTGCCTCTAGTTATGCACAATTGTGCCCCTTCCAAATTGTGCATCAATGAATCTTCAAACAGGTAGCCATCTGAACAAAATTGTGGAGAGCACATGTAGCTTTGACAGCAGCAATAGCATTGTCCAAGGTTAGGCCAATAGGGGTATGCAGCAAACGCCACTTGTTTGCAAGTATCCCAAATGCACACTCCACAACGCATCATGCCCTCGTGAGACAATAATTAAATATCCTCTTCTCCACAGTAAGTGTGCAATTGGCATAGGGTCTAAGAAGGTGCTCAGAGATAGAGAAGAGCTCATCGCCAATGACGACATATGGTAGGGATGGCTGACTTGTGCCCGGAAGTGGATAGTCAGTTGGAAGGTCTAGAGTATTGTTATGAAGCATTTGCCCAAACGTTGAATGAGAAAAAATACTTGAGTCTGAGCTGCTGCCATATGAACCAATGTCAATATATGTAAAAGAATAATTTGCATCGGACACTGCCAGCAGGACAAACGAGAAAAATTTCTTGTAGTTGAAGTATTTGGTTCCACTAGCAACTGGCTTCACTACACAAATGTGTTTGCCATCTACTGCACCCACACAATTTGGAAAGTTGCAGTGCTCCCAAAAAAGCTGTGCTATGGTGGTCCATTCTTCTTTGGTTGTTTTTTTTTCAAAATTAGATCTTTCAAGACATCCCAGATGAATCTGCATGTTTGATGGACAATTGCGCTCACGGTTGATTTCCCCAGCTTGAATTCATGGTGTAGGCTTCTAAAGAATTACATTTTTTCAGTAACTGACATATGTACAAGATGGCATAGTGTGAGGGATACATACAGGAAAAATATCAAGAACGTGAGACAAGAAGTGGAGCAGCGGCCACAAATAAACGTCCGTATGTGTTTGCCAGCAACCTTGACTTCCTAAAGCTGATCCTGGAATTGAGGAGGTAAGCTAGCATCTATCAGAGTTATATATCCAAGCACCTCCCTGCCCCCCCCCCCCCCCCCACAAACCTCCTGACATCAATACAGTGCTGCCTTTTGAACAATATTCCTCCATCCACCATCTGCACACCTTTGCAGTCCCTAGTCAAAGCTCTACCTCAACCTCTGCCCCAGGCCACAACATCCCAGCAGTTGACGAACGTGTGGAAAACACTTGATATAATATTTATATTTTTCACAATGTTATGGCATTTTTGGCAGATTTAGCACTACGTTTAAGTTTTGTTACTTTGTGCTTTGAAAAAGCATTGCAATAAAAAAAATGGTACAAAATCAGATGGAGTATGATCTTTTTTCTTTGAATTTATTCGTTAGGGGTCAATAGATAACAATTTGCATTACCAATAAAATTACATTTATGTGACTAGTAATCTTTCAGCAGGCTCAACACTGTTCCTGAAGGTTGTGTTCTGTAGCTCCAAATGGCAGTATATTAGTCCAAGCAATTTGTCAAAACTGAAAATACAATATATATATTATCACAATGAGACGTGGAAATGTAAGAGAGCTATAGTGGGGAGAGCAAAGAGTAGTGGGTAAGGAAGGGTGCGAGGGAGGGAGAGAGGGATGGGGGAGGAGGAGGAGGAGTGGGATAGGGAGGGAGAGAAAGGGAGGGCGGGAGAGAGGGATGGGGAGGAGGAGGAGTGGGATAGGGAGGGAGAGAGAGGGAGGTAGGGAGAGAGGGATGGGGAAGGAGAAGGAGTGGGATAGGGAGGGAGAGAGGGATGGGAGGAGCAGGAGTGGGATAAGGAGGGAGAGAGGATGGGGAGGGAGAGAGAGATGAAGAGGGAGAGAGCGATGGCGACGGAGAGAGAGAGATGGGGAGAGAGAGAGAGGGATGGGGATGGGGAGGGGGAGGAGTGGGATAGGGAGGGAGAGAGGGATGGGGGGGAGGGAGGGAGGGATGGGGAGGGAGAGAGAGATGGGGATGGAGAGAGGGTTGGGGAGGGAGAGAGGGATGAGGAGGGAGAGAGAGATGGAGAGGGCGATAGGGATTGGGAGGGAGAGAGGGATGGGGAGGAGAAGGAGAGGGATAGGTAGGGAGGAGAGGGAAGGGGAGGAGAGGGATAGGGAGGGAGATAGGGATGGGGAGGAGGAGTGGGATAGGGAGGGAGATAGAGGGAGGGAGAGAGGGATGGGGAGGGGGAGTGGGATAGGGGAGGGAGAGAGAGGGAGGTAGGGAGAGAGGGATGGGGAGGAGGAGGGAGTGGGATAGGGAGGGAGAGAGAGGGAGGGAGGGAGAGAGGGATGGGGAGGAGGAGGATTGGGATAGGGAGGCAGAGAGGGATGGGGGGAGCAGGAGTGGGATAAGGAGGGAGAGAGGAGAGAGAGAGGATGGGGAGGGAGAGAGAGATGAAGAGGGAGAGAGGGATGGCGACGGAGAGAGAGAGATGGGGAGAGAGAGAGGGGGGAGGAGTGGGATAGGGAGGGAGAGAGGGATGGGGGGGGAGGGATGGGGAGGGGAGGGAGAGAGAGATAGATGGGGAGGGAGAGAGAGATGGGGAGGGAGAGAGAGAGATGGGGAGGGAGAGAGGGTTGGGGAGGGAGAGAGGGATGGGGAGGGAGAGAGAGATGGAGAGAGGGATTGGGAGGGAGAGAGGGATGGGGAGGAGGAGGAGAGGGAAAGGTAGGAGAGAGGGAAGGGGAGGAGAGGGATAGGGAGGGAGAGAGGGATGCGGAGGAGGAGGAGTGGGATAAGGAGGGAGAGAGGGATGGGGAGGGAGAGAGGGATGGGAAGGAGGAGAAGTGTGATAGGGAGGGAGAGAGGGATGGGGAGGAGGAGTGGGATAAGGAGGGCGAGAGGGATGGGGAGGTAGAGAGGGATGGGAAGGCGGAGAAGTGGGATAGGGAGAGAGAGAGGGATGGGGAGGAGGAGGAGGAGTGGGATAGGGAGGGAGAGAGGGATGGGAAGGAGGAGAAGTGGGATAGGGAGGGAGATAGGGATGGGGAGGAGGAGGAGTGGGATAAGGAGGGAGAGAGGGATGGGGGAGGGAGAGAGGGAGGAAAGAGGAGAGGTGAGATAGGGAGGGATATAGGGATGGGGAGGAGGAGGAGTGGATAAGGAGGGAGAAAGGGATGGGGAGGGAGAGAGGGATGGGAAGGAGGATAAGTGGGATAGGGAGGGAGAGAGGGATGGGGAGGAGGAGGAGTGGGATAGGGAGGAGAGGGGAGGAGGAGGAGGGAGAGAGGATGGGGAGTGAGAGAGAGATGGGGAGGTTGATAGGGATGGGGGGAGGGAGAGGGAGAGAGGATGGGAGGGAGAGATGGGTAGGGAGAGAGGGATGTGGGGGAGAGAGAGATAGATGGGGAGGGAGAGAGGGAGGGAAGGAGGGGATGGGAGGGATAGAGGGATGGGTAGGGAGGGAGAGAGAGGGAGGGATAGGCCTACACTGGTTTGGTAACACTGGAAACTGGGGGTGTCGGGCAATCGATAACACCGTTTGCTGGCTTACACTGGTCTGATGACTCTGGCCCTAGTGTGGCAATGATCAGTAACAGTGTTGCTGGCTGCACTGGTTTGATGACACTTGGACTGGTGTGGAGAGATCAGGAACACTGGGGTTTATTTCCTAAAGATGAAGAGTGCAGAATCAGGCTCACTTCTGCATAGAAGCCAATCAACATCTATCCTCGGCTTGTTCGATTAAGCTTTGGCAATCAAACCTGGAAGCTGATTGGTTTCTATGCAGAAGTGAGTCAGATTTTGCTCTCTCCAGCTTTAGTAAATAAACCACACTGTTACTAGCTGCATGGGTCTAGTGACGCTGTGACTGATGTGCTGGCAATCAGAAACACTGTTGCTGTCTGCACTAGTCATATACCCTAATGCAATGGTGATCAAGAACACAGTTGCTAACTGCACTGGTATGGCAACACTGTGAGTGGTGTGGCAGTGATCAGGGACACTGTTGCTAGCTGCACTGGTTTGGCAACACTGTATTCCCACTAATGTTAAAGACTAAGTTCACTTTTTTTTTTTTTTTCTAAAATTCAGCTCCCCTATGCACCAATATACAATTAATATACCTCAGTTGCAAAAATATGCAAGCTCTCTTTGATCTGGAGAGCAAGGCCTTACCTTAGCCTTTGGTAAATTTCTTAGAAAGCTTTTTTAATTCCTGGAATGTAGACAGTGGACAGAGGAGCCAGTGGGACCCTGGAAGCAGATTACCAGTTGATCTCGTTAGCACAGACATCCTGCACTGACCTCATTAGTACACACCCTTCACCCATCAACTATTTTTTCACATCATTCCCGGGATCTCTCCCCACGTGCAATTGCCTGGCTACCCCATTGTCTCTTCAGATAAGCTCAGGCCACATGCAGCCCATAGGACCCCCCTGATATAGTGCAAGAGCCTGCTTGATTGGATATAGAGTGATTGGATAGATGCTGTGGCCTCCTATTATATAGTTTTGGTAAGTCTAATGGAGATTGTACAATCAGATTGTATAGTGTATGGCCACATTTATACACCTAAAATTAACTGATTGTGCTTTCAGTGTCATTAAATTTTGACAGCACACCATACACAGAAACAAGCACACATTTTGACACACGTAAAAATAGCTGACAAATACAGAAAAATGCACAGTAAAAAATGTGCAACACGCGCCATGCCAAAATGTCCAATTTGCTACTTTGCCCTGTGTAGCACAGCTCATTGAATTCAACGGGCTGTCCTATGTGTGTTACTGGAAAAATGAGCCAAAAATCATGCGCTCCCTCTACTCTCAGTGTGAATGGGGCCTGAAAGTGAAATTGGTGCATTTACACAAGAACAATAAGGCTCCATTCACATTTGTGTGTTTCCGAATGCATGGTAACCTGCACAGAAAATGTGTGCTTTGCCATGCGTTTTAGAAACATGCTGCAAATGTGCATCGCATTTGTGTTGTCATTACATGTTAAAGGCACTCCAAGTACGGCAAACGCACCAAAACTGCGGTAAAACACCATGTTCCACGTTTATTAAAAATATTCATAAAACAAACTAATTGCACTCACATATACATACATAAAACAAGCAAAGAGCCTTTGAGAACGCCTTGGAGGAAGAGCTAAAGGCGTCAGTGACAGCCACGGGACATGTCATTTCTGGCCAGAGAGACATATGCCAATGGTCAGCTTACGGTCTGGCGTTTTGCTTGTTTAATATATGTACATGTGAATGCAATTGGTTTGCTTCATTAATATTTTTTAATAAACGGAATTACTATACTATTTACTATATGGATCTTTCATGTTATCTCCTACCTACATACATCATGAGATAAATCCACATTGGCATGGCACACTGGTGTGGGAAATTGAATACGACCATCAAGAAGAATGGCACATGTTGATTGAAGAAGAACAAGTATATGGACTGATTTAAAGAACTCTATATTGCTTTATTTTATACATGTCCACTTTTATATTCATTTAATGTTTAAGGTTATCTATTTTTCTTTTATGGTTTCCTATACTTTGAGATTGTGACACTTTTTTGCACAGACTAGGCAGCACCTAAACCATTACATGTACAGAATATTTTTGCCTTTGTCTTAGCCAAGGTTTTTCCCTACATAATAGACACAGAGATGATAATTAACTGAAACTCCAGTTTTCACATTTTATAAATAATATTCACATAATAGAGCTCAATGGTCATTCCTGTAATTATAATTTTTATACTATCTCTAACCTTTGCAAATTTGTAAAGCTAACACAATGGGCTTTTATTAATGAAGTATAGTGCTGCTTTAAATGCGATTAGTTACATTCGTAATACTCTAACCTCTGAACAGTGTACTGTGTAATCACGCAGAATTCAGAGGCATACTATGCCCTGCTTGGGGAACAGGGGCAAGGAGACCTTGAAAATATTTTGTTTTATAAGCAAATGTAACCACAATTCAATATCTTATACAGTGCAACTAAATATTTTCAGCTTCACCTTGTCCCAGAGAGCATGAGCAAAATATTGTGTAACCCATTGAAATGTGATTACTAGCAATGCATTTAAGTGGACATTGGATGGCGGTGGCCTGCCATTCAAGGTCACTCACATGGGCAGAACAACCCTCTGTAACTTGTATGCTGTACAGCTGGTGAGCAGGGCAGTCAGGAACTACAAAAGGGGTAGTGTGTGGGCAGGGGCATATAAATATCAAATCCCAGGAGATTGGCCAGGAGAGTGCAGGGAGAGACTGAAGGAGAAAGAGGTGTGCTGATGGCTGAAGTGCTGAACTAGGCCACAGAGCCAGGGTTAGAAAGAGAGGTAGAGCAGAAAGAGACTACTGACCACCCGGTCTGCCATGCTGCCCGACAGGCCAATCTGACAGCAGGAGACCAGACAGGATGCTGAGTCTGAACTGGAGAGTCCATGGACTGACCCTGATTGCAGTTAAAGACAGACTGCTACCTTCTGCTAGACTACTTTGATCGGGTAAGAGAGACCCATGCACCCACTAACCAAGCGAATACTAACAGTTTGCCACCCCAGACATCTACCTACGCATAGTTGTGAACATTACGTATAGTTGTCCCAGTTTGCGGTCTACTTCTCCCAGCCGCCATTGTTGGAATACATCTACATTACAGTTTATCATACAAGCTGACTGCAAGACATACAGTTGCAGGCCAGGATACAGCAGTGCCAACTGAAACAACAAGTTCCCTTTGTCAACAAAGTAGGAATCCTACTACTGTTCATTTTGCCTTTGATATTCAGAGGGAGTTGAGTTTTTTCATGGACACTTACAGTATGCCAATTGTTGCTATTCATTACTTAGTGCTTAAAGCCTTAGTGCTTTAAAGAGGACCCCCGCACTAATTCACTACCATCAAAAAGAAAAAGGTTAAATCTCCCTTTTCCCTCACTATCTTTGGGTTACCATCCTAAGGAACTATATGCCACACCTCAACTTTACTTTATACCAACTGGGCTCCAACAAGCACACGGAAGACACTATAGTGCACTTAAAGGAACATTGCTCAACTTTAAATAAGAATTCTCTTTACTTCACATCTAATCCTTGTTTTGAGGATCCTAGTTCTGAGGACCCACAGTGAGCTTACCTGTTTCTTGATAGTTGTTCCTACTTACTGGGGATGCAATAGTCCCCTCAGATTGGAGGCACTGGACTGTGAATGCCATTTTTGCTCACAACTGTCAAAAGTGATTATATTTGCTGCAAATATCAGTGTTGTTTTGTTCTTTTTGACCAAGTTACCTTTAACTCCAATATAAACTTCATATTGGTTTATATTAACTTGTATGAGTCCATTTTACAGTTGTGATTTATCTTGGTCACAAGAGCACAGTGGTGTCAACAGAGGTCCAGATTGAAAGGGAACCCAAAAATAATTAAGCAACCCTTAAGGGGGTAGTGCTACAATTATATAAGAAAAAAAGTAATGTAGTTTCAGGCTGTATTGACAGTGCCAGAGGTAATAATTTTCTCTATTATCTTAATCTGAATTCAACCAATTCCTGGGTTCAGGGGCATTCCACAAACACAGAAAATATTTTTCCAATAGCCATTAAAAATGAACAGACACCTTGCACGACTTGCTATAAGACCATTAAGGTATTTTACTCCCCTCTCGAGGTAATAAGCAGGGTCATGTTTTCATGCTGCCCTAGGCACTGTTGAATAATGACTGACTTTTGTGTTAGCGCCATATTTTTTTCTCTGTGGCTATTTAATCAGAGCTACTGCTAAATCATACCATTAGAGGCAGTATGCAGTATTTTCAGTTTTACAGACCATCAAACGAGAACAAGAAGAGATAATATTGTGGACTATAAAGGGCCTCCTAGTTCTTCTTAACCTCCACTGCATCCCACTCCTCATTCAATTCTCTTCCTGTACTCAGCCACAAGGTTCAGAGTGGGAAACAAAATAAGGAAAGATGTATCAAATTTGTACATTTTGAGGATTGGTTCTGCTGTCCCAACCCCTATGTACTGACCCACAATGACCTAGGCATTGACCTACAAGTGCAATTATGTTAACTGTCAAAGCAATAGGGTAACTAAATTGTAACTAAATAATTTCCATTGAGTTTTCCATGATGTACAGTATACGCCCACACAAGTATGAGTTGATAACACGCCATGTATTTAAATACATAAATATTACAGTGCAGGTTTAAGTTCTCATATCATTAGGTCAACAATAACACACATTCTTAAAAGATACAGTAGAAAATAGAGCCACTTGTACAAATCTAACTGACACAATTTCAGTTCTTTCCCAGTCTTATGTTATTGTAAGAACTGAGAAAGTGAACCATTAGTTTAATCCATAAATCTTCATTTTAGACAGCAACAGACATGTCAGATGTTATAGCCTCTAAGCTCCGGAAACAAAGTTACTGTCATTTTGTATTTTTTAAATAATCTTCTTGGATTTTCTCTTAAAATAACCCTCTAGATTTGTGCTAAGAACAGGGTTACATAAACTGGGAAATGCCCTCCAAAGACATACTTCCGGACACATCCATTGCAGGTTTGCATAATGTATTGTCAGCCTAGTAACCCAGAAAGTCGTATTAAATTGCATAAAGCCGCATGTTATACGGATTTTGAATCTTATTCAAGAGATTTTGCAACGTGTAGTTTAAGACACATTCAGTTCCTTTATTCATTCACTATCATAACCCCTCTGTCACCAGTAGTAATCACTTTTATACAGTATATGAACAGTATAATAGCAATAATCCAGCTGAATCACACAATGGAATAATGTTAATCTTAAACTGCATGTATACTGCGGGTTGAACAAAAAAAAAAAAAACCTTACAGATTCCTGAAACAACACAAACTATGTGGATGCAGGGATCTCTCCTACTGGACTATTGTATTCTGACAGTGGGGACTCCCCCCATGGTTTTCAAGCATGACTATTCAACAGAAGCTGGTCAGTTTTTGTTGAACAGACATCAATACACATGCCCCACAATTCGTCAGGTTCCTGCTGAACCTGACAAATTTTGGTACTTTTATACCCAGCTTTAGGTAGCTTAACCGCTAAAAGCAAAGGCATATACAGGTGAAACTCGAAAAATTAGAATATCGTGCAAAAGTTCATTCATTTCAGTAATGCAACTTAAAAGGTGAAACTAATATATGAGATAGACTCATTACATGCAAAGCAAGATAGTTCAAGCCGTGATTTGTCATAATTGTGATGATTATGGGTTACAGTTCATGAAAACCCCAAATCCACAATCTCAGAAAATTAGAATATTACATGCAATCAATAAAACAAGGATTGTACATAGAACAATATTGGACCTCTGAAAAGTATACGCATGCATATGTACTCAGTACTTGGTTTGGGCCCCTTTTGCAGCAATTACTGCCTCACTGCGGCGTGGCAATTACTGCCTCAATGCGGCCCGTGGCACTGCTGAGGTGTTATGGAAGACCAGGATGCTTCAATAGCGGCCTTCAGCTCTTCTGCATTGTTCGGTCTCATGTCTCTCATCTTTCTCATGGCAATGCCCCACAGATTCTCTATGGGGCTCAGGTCAGGCGAATTTGCAGGCCAATCAAGCACAGTAATCCCACGGTTATTGAACCAGGTTTTGGTGCTTTTGGCAGTGTGGGCAGGTGCCAAGTCCTGCTGGAAAATGAAGTCAGCATCCCCATAAAGCTCCGTTGCGGAAGGAAGCATGAAGTGCTCCTAAATCTCCTGGTAGACGGCTGCGTTGACCCTGGACTTAATGAAGCACAGTGGACCAACACCAGCAGATGACATGGCTCCCCAAATCAACACAGACTGTGGAAACTTCGCACTGGACTTAAGTATCTTGCAGTGTGTGCCTCTCCATTCTTCCTCCATACTCTGGGTTCTTGGTTTCCAAATGAGATGCAAAAGTTGCTCTCATCAGAAAAGAGGACTTTGGACCACTGAGCAACAGACCAGGTCTGTTTTTCTTTAGCCCAGGTACAACGCTTCTGACGTTGTTTGTTGTTTAGGAGTGGCTTTGTCAGGGATGCGGGTGTGACCAGAAGTGTGTGGACTGACACAGGGAAACATAGGCTTCAGATATAGTAAATAATATAATTTATTGAGACTAACAATACAAATATAAACGCAGTGCACCAAACCCCAAGCTAACACAGATACATACAACAAGGTGAAACAAACCCAAACCTAAACTGATATAGATACACAGGTACATACACATATAGAGCACAACGTAGTCAGGCAGGCCGGGTCGATAACTATCGGGCATGTAGGTACAGGAGGAGCAAGAGGAGAGAATGGTCAGGGTCACAAGCCAGAGATCAAACAGGAGAAGTCAGCAGAGGTCAGGATCAGGCAAGGTCGGCAACAAGTCAGACAGAAACAGGAACAGGAATGCAGGTTACAAGATACAGGGGCCCATGGAAAAACACACACCAAGGCCCTGATTGTGAGTCTGGCCATTCCTTAAATACAACCCCTGCAATCAGCTTCAGGTGTTTTGGCTGACTGCAGGGGTGAGTCTCTGATTGCTGAGAGCACCCGCTGGCCAGCCCTGGTACTGCAGCCCACAAGGCAGGTGAGTCCCACCGTTATTGGCAAGTCCATTCCTGACAGGCTTGACAAGCGGAATACAACATTTGAAGCCCATGTCCAGGATCCGTCTGTGGGTGGTGGCTCTTGATGCACTGACTCCATCCTCAGTCCCCTCCTTGTGAAAGTCCCCAACACTTTTGAATGACCTTTTCCTGACCATCCTCTCCAGGCTGCGGTCATCCCTGCTGCTTGTGCACCTTTTTCTTCCACACTTTTCCCTTCCACATAACTTTCTATTAATGTGCTTTGATACAGCACTTTGGGAACATCCAACTTCTTTTGCAATTACCTTTTGAGGCTTTCCCTCCTTATGGACGGTGTCAATGATGGTTTTCTGCACAACTGTCAGGTCAGCAGTCTTTTCCATGATTGTGATTCCTACTGAACCAGACTGAGAGACCAAATAAAGGCTCAGGAACCCTTTGCAGGTGTTATGGCTTAATTAGCTAATTAGAGTGGGACACTTTGAGCCTAGAATATTGCACCTTTTCACAATATTCTCATTTTCTGAGATTGTGGATTTGGGGTTTTCATGAGCTGTAACCCATAATCATCACAATTATGACAAATCACGGCTTGAACTATCTTGCTTTGCATGTAATGAGTCTATCTCATATATTAGTTTTACCTTTTAAGTTGCATTACTGAAATAAATTAACTTTTGCACGATATTCTAACTTTTCGAGTTTCACCTGTAGGTGGATAGCTACGGGATGCAATCACTATCTTTTTTAGAAGTCAAGTCCGCCATTAACTAAAATTTTATTTTTTGGTAGATGCTATAAAGTTAAACGATCCAACAATGCCATATTTTTCATTTACTATAGGTTCTATCATATGCTAAATATACTGCAGCAACAAGTGTCAGAGCATTGACTGTTCAGAACCAGCATTCAACTTTGGGTGCCTGCACTTCTTACATGCTAACAGTTCTCTTTTGTTTTTTTTTTTAAGTGTTGGAGTGACTTTAAAAAAAGGATATAATGAAAAACAGTCTGGATTTTGCCATGTTTGGTGCATACAGCTGCTTTTTCAAGCATATGCAGCTTTGGCTGGATGCATGGGCAAAGCACAGGTCCATATGCAGTACTTTTCCGTAATCCTTGGACAATTCCCCATGATTTAACCCTTTAAAGACCCTGAAAGTGCAGAAAAATACTTGTTGATCTGCCAGAAATGTATCAACTGTTCCTAACTGTCTTTTGATAAACCCTCCCACTCTCCTCTTCTCTACAGCATACAGCAGACACTAACTATTCTGTATTGCAAGATAAGAACTAGGAGAATTAATTACACTCCTTGAGATAACACATGAAGTGTGCACATGACAGGATAGATAGATAGATAGATAGATAGATAGATAGATAGATTTAAAACATCCTGTATATGTATATAATAGGTGTAGAATATTTTGTCTATTAGCTATATTGTAGGTATACAAGAAATGTAAAAGCTATGTACATTAATGTTTTGTGTATTTTCTTTTTTTTTATTGTTGGTCCCCTACAATCTCTACCTGAACTGGCAGTTGGGATGGTTTATTTGCACTCATTGCTGGAGGATGGATTATGGTTATTATAGTATCGGAGCCTGGCACAGCTATAAAATAGCATATAACACAAGCTTGCCAGAGGCTTTCTAGGCAACAACTTCAGGCTAACTTTCAAGGGACCATTTCTTTGCCCACTATTTATTGGAAGCAGCAGAATAGAGAGTAAGAAAGACTTTATACTTAAGAAAAGCCTGCAGTAAGATCCTGCCAATAGAAGCTGATGACACGGGCATTACTTTGAATGCAGCTGGGGACATAAATAGGCCCAGACAGCCCTGCTGAGATTATCTCAACATACTGTAAACACATAGTAAGAAAGAGAAAGGAACAATGCATAACTGTATTCTGCTGAGGTGGTTTAGTGCCAACAAATCTAAAAAATATCTTGTTACAGAGTCGGGGCCAAAATGCAGATGGAGGCAGTCATTAGCTCCAATGAATACTGGAGAGGAAAGTAGACCTGTCTCCCTTTAAGTAGTTGACTGTAAAATTCCCATGTTGGGCGGGGAGTTCAGGCTGCAGAAGAATTGGGGTGGGTCACCATCCTTGCCCCACAGATCCACAAATCCATCTGCCAGGATACTCAGCTAGTAAAGGCTCTGAAAACTCAATGGATGTTAAACTGACAGCATATTTTGCTGTTTGATGTTCAAGAAGCATTTTAAGAATCAACCCACCAGACCAGGAGTTGTTGAGGCTGAGTGAAAGTCTACTGCATGGCACAGGTGCTGTGAATAGCAGGTGGAAGGTCCGGACTCTGTGGGGTTTATTTATTAAAACTGGACCGTGCAAAATCTGATGCTGTTCTGCACAGACACCAGTCAGCTTCCAGGTTTTATTGTCAAAGCTTAATTAAACAAACTGAAGTTGATTGGTTACCATGAGCAGCTGCATCAGATTCTGAGTGCACCAGTTGTAGTAAATCTCCCCCACAGTGTGTACTAAGCAGAAGAGATGAGGAGACATGACACTGCAGAATGGAGAGGGTGCAAGGCTAAGTGCTGGCTTTGAGTCTTCCACCGCCACCCCACCCTGGGAATACCCTTATTTTTAAACTTTGGGGGTGGAGCTACTGCCAGAATTTTCAGAAAATATTTATTTCTTTTAGCTTTTTTGTACTTCAACTATTTGTACATATACAGTACCTCCAATGGGACTTTAAAGGCAAAATTCCATTGCTACATGTATTTAAAAAAATCTAAAATATTTAAAAATAATAGATCTTTTTGGC
The DNA here is from genome assembly GCF_062004578.1 of Staurois parvus. Classification (NCBI taxonomy): domain Eukaryota; kingdom Metazoa; phylum Chordata; class Amphibia; order Anura; family Ranidae; genus Staurois; species Staurois parvus. Next base: position 9,484,588 of record NW_028318515.1, read on the forward strand.
TGAAAGTACTGTATATCATGCTAATGTGTACAATATTTCGCAGTGAACAACATTTTTTGGCAAACCGAATGATCAACATCGGTCAGGGTTATATTACTAAATATTGTATAGCTTCCTTAGTCTTAGCCCTTGTATTCTGGTAAACCCAACATGTTTCAATAGCTTTATCTTTCTCAGGAAGAGGATGCGCCGGTATGCCCTCTTGTAAGAATACATTCACATCAATCATATATTAAAAATCCCATTAGAGGTATACAGTATGTAACTAACAACAACTTACAAACCCATCTATAACTCTGTAGCTCCAAGCTACATCACTAAGCTGGTCTCAAAATACCAACAAAACTCCTTTGTTCTGTCCTCACAAGAGCCTCCTGCTCTCTATCTACCAAATCACCTTCTCCCATGCTCGCTTCCAGGACTTCTCCACAGCCTCTGGGACTCCTTACACCAACATTGTCTTTTTACTCTTTTCATCAGCCCCCCCAGTTATTACCTTTTGTATCACTTGACCCTCCCTTTTAGATTGTAAGCTCTAGAGAGCAGGGCCCTCTAATTTCTCTTGTACTGAATTGTATTGTAACTGTAATGTCTACCTTCATTTTGTAAAGTGCTGCATAAACTGTTGGCACTAAATAAATCCTGAATGATAAATATAATAATAATAAGTACAAATGGTTGCAGAATAAAAGGGAAGTTGGCAACCCATATAATTGTCCTTAGCTCCTCTTAATTTAGAAAGTTGTTTTTTACTTCTGGGGATGCTTCTTTAAGCAGTTTGTTCTTAAAGCTCCAGAATATTTTATTTAATAAATGTAGTACTACCCATACAGGGGCCGCTTGATAATGCTTGTGTCCAGTGGTTGCCCTGACCTTGCAAGCCTCCCAACACCTCTGATACTCTGGGTTCAGACATATTTCAACAGTATGAAATAATAATGCAAGAGACATGATTCATTAGTAACACCTCTATATTAGACTCGTTCAAAAGAGTAGATCACAGAATGAAGGTTTAGGAGGTACATCCCCAGTTAAAGCATAAAAGCAAAATACTGATAAAATAGAAATAACCAAATAGCAATTGTTAACAGATTATACAGTCACAAATAATAAGTTGTAACTATGTAACTGCAACACCAGCAGGAGGAGAAGAAAATACTTGTTGACTTATCATCTCCCTCTAGGCCACCGGCATCACAATAGGGAATTCAAATAATTATGTAAAATGTATATATATATATATATATACACTCTAGTATAAAGTGGGTATAGACACCCTAATTGGAATAACAATGGCTTAGATGCAAACAGGTCCCTTTTACTAGAAAAAGCAAGTTCTGAGATGTTGTAGTTCCTGATGTGAGAGTAGCCGTTGTTTTCTGCTAGCAATATTGGGGGCCATATACAGTAGTGATTAATAGTAATTCAATGAAGTTAACAGATAACAGATAGGCTGTGGCAAATGCTCAAAGCAAAGGTCTCCTGGTAACTGACATGGGAAGGTGTCTGTATGCAGTGTCTCTAGAGTGTTGTCAGAAAGAGGTTGGGGCATCTGCCCACTCATCAATCCCATAGATAGCACGACCTCCTAGGAACAGAGTTCTTGAACAGGTTTTTTTGGCTGTTCACAGAGAAATGGCAAGCAGAGATGACTGGATGAAGACTGAATAATGACAGTCCCGAGGCAGAGAAGCTGATGCAATCCCAGTGTGGTGATCAGTGTCACCGCTGTGCTGAATTCTATGTATGAATCCTGCAGCAGTAGTCAGCAAACTGTCTGTGGAGGAAAACGACAGTCCCCTCTGTATTCAGCTCTGAACCCTGCACCAAGAGACACAGCCAATTCTTTCCTGTAGAATATATCTGCCCTCCCAGCAACCTTCTGGTTCCCCAGCTCTCTGGTAGTTGTAGTTCAATCAGCACTCAGAAATACAGTATGTATTGGCTATAGGACTACAGTTCCCAGGATCCTATGCTGTCAGAACTGAATCCACTCTGCTAACAGGAAGTGATATAGCAGTCCCAGTACTGGCACTAAGGGAAAAAGGATTAACTATAGTCTCATCTTTAAATGTCCCTGAATGGCAAAATTATATAGCCAGCACCTGGCTACATAAAATAAACTAATTTCTTGTTCTAAGTATTGTGCTTCTGGAAATAAAGAAGAAACTTTAATACTGTTACAAATATACAGTATCTGTCACAAACATACTTGCTATTAGTTTATAAGTTCACCTTTCGTAACATGCTACACCCATATTCAGGGTGTAACATGTAACATGTTACAATCAGACCAGCCCCCTGCACCCCCCCTTCCTCATTGTGACAGCTAGCGGGGGACCGTCTCTGCCCCTTTAGCTGTCACAATTTTTAAAAAACATGACCATGCAGGGCTCTACCTACCCGGCCGCATCACTCATTCACAGTGTTCTGTGAATGAGAACAATACAAGTTCTGACAGTCTTAGTGGCTATCAGCTTGTAGTTGTCAATGAACTACTACGGTGCTGTGGGTGCCGTGGTAGGTCATTGAGTCCTCCTGTCAGTAAGTATCTGCTTGCTCTTACGGGATGTATGAGCAAGCAGACACAGTGACAAGTCAGAGGGAGACCTGAATGGCACCAGCGATCTACTGATCGTTGGTGCAATGTTTTAAAGACTTCAGAAACAAAAAATAATAAATGCACATTTTTTATCTTCAAAAAAATGTGCATTTATTATTTTATGTTAATAGGTGAACTTATCCTTTGAGAAGGTGTTACCTAATTATGTGGAAATAATTTAATTGTATACAGTGTCTAGTGCCATCCTTCTTATACTAATGAATTGAAAGCCTCCATGTACCGTATATTCCTGTGGATCCTTCAGATGACACCTCTTACAGGACATGCCTTGGCCGTATTTCCCCACAAAGGCCATGGGGGCTCCAGTGGGACCCTTCTAGTGTTTCAGACCAGAGAGTATCTGTACTTCCTGCATCTGTCACATAATGCCACAGATACGTGTCACAAATCCTTTGGATCTGTTCTCAGAAAAGTGGATATTCTTTAAAACTCTTTTCTGCCTCGTACGTAGCTGTTAGATTATGGATTACAAACACTTAGCACAGCTGTCATGTCCCTTAAACATATCCATTTGTTTTGTACCACAGAAATGTTTGTATTACAAATATGTAAACATATCACTACAAAGGCGTCAAGCTTTGTACCTATGGGACTGCATGGTAACATCAGGTTGTTACCATATGAAGACACTAAGTCAAACTCAGCACCATAATTAATTCACATAATAATTCACACACATGAACTTGCATAATTAAATTCACCTACACTGTAGGTATCTACAAAATCATTTTAGTCAATATTTTACTTAGATAATCTATTTTTATTAATTGAATATTTATTATGTTCAAACAAATTGACATGTGGTGAGCAGAAAGCAGACGAAAATATGTTGCAGAGAAATTAGCACACTGGTGGTCTGGGGCCTAAAGACAGGAGGTGTGGAGATTAAGGAGCCGATAATCAGTTGTTTTCCTAAGCCAACTGAGTGTTACAGCTGCAACTGTTATCTTTTGTAAATTATTTATTTATTGATTTATGTGGACTTCTGTGCTTTTTGTTCTGTGAAAGATCCTGAGCATTTTATACTTTCTTATATCAGCATAATGATGTTAGCAAAATCTACAGTTAAGGAGGCCATACACTAGTGGAATTGTGTTCAAATTTATTCATTTTAAGGACCTTTGTTACATCTTCTAATTGGCATATTGATTGGGTCCAATCAATGCCAAAATACAAGGGAGCAGGATGGAAATTTTTTCTCAAACAAATTAATTTCTAAACTTGTATGTAGTTTTCAGGCAAGAAGGTCCATTCATTCCAAAATCGAATGTTAAAATAAAATGAAATTTTGAAAAACATTTGAATGGCATTTGCCAATATTAATGTATAGCCAGCTTACTGCAAGAAAAAAAATGCCACTGCATAGGTGTGGGTGGAAAAAATGCAGCTGTGTGAGTGTCAGTGGGAGGAAAACATTAGTGGCAGTATATGCTCTAGTCTAGACTGATCCATAGCAATTCATGACGCGCTTTTCTATACTGAGAGTGGCCAGCATTGAGTGCTCTGTACTGACAGTGATCAACAGTGACACCCTGCTTCCTTTATTATGACAGTGAGTGCAGTATTTTCAATATGAAACCAAGATCAAGAACACAGGGACATGACCTCAAACTAACCAGAGGAACGTTTAAAACTAATCTTAGAAAGTATTATTTTATTGAAAGGGTAGTTTGTAATTGGATGCGACTTTCAGCAGGGGTAGTGAGTCAGTCAAAGGTAAATGGTTTCAGACATGTTTGGGACAAACAAATCTAATCAGACAAAAAGTGAAAAAGTTAACAAAAAACACACAAACTAACAAAAACAAAAAAACAAAACATGAATTAAAAAAAAGGCAGATTTGATGGACCACTTGGTCTTTTTTCTGCCATCACTTTTCTATGTTTCTGTCAGCAATGGATGGTAACAGTAAGCAGAAAGCAAGCAGTGACACTTTGGAGGTAATTTGCTAAAACTGGAGCACACAGAATCTGGTGTAGTAACCAATTATCCTCTAGTTTTTATTGTCAAAGCTTAATTGAACAAGATGAAGTTAAAACCTGATTGGTTACTATGCACAGCTGCGCCAGATTCTGTGGGCTCAAGTTTTAGTAAATTCTGCCCATTGTCTCCTTGATATTTACAGTAATCAACAGTGACCGGTGCCTCCTGAATCTGGACATCTGGTCACTCTATCCTAAGGTCACCTTGTCCCTAGGCAATTATACTTGCTTTTCCTCGCAATAAATGCAGGTCCAGTCCTCGAATTTGCTTCAAACTCTTTATTCCAAAATTGAGAATACAGAGGACAAGAGAATGTGGAAGATCCAAAGCAATTCCAGGTCCCCAACAGCTTCTCTGGCAGACAATCACTGGATAAGTCTTTGAATCACACAGCTACCAGTTGAGCATTCTGGCTACAAAACAAGAGGTTCTTCTGTTACTGAGCTCCAGCTCTATGACTGCAGCATAGGACACCATGCCAATCACACAATCTACAGTAGGGGCCAACCCTCTAGGCCCCAGCTCCATTCCTGGAGCCTCATAACAGGCACTTCTGTCACCGCACTCTGGAGCATTTTCAGCATTTTCAGCACAGCCTGGAAGATAATGAAATACAGAAAATCCCACATTCTGCAAGAGGCCTTTCAAAAAAGCAAAACACCTTTGAATAAATCAGGGCTCGATGAACACATACCTGCAAAAAAAAAAAAAATGCATGTGCCATAACTCCCAACTGTCCTTCTTTTTGATCCAAATCCCTCTGTCCCTTTTTTTCCCAGTTGTCCCTCAGTTTGGACAGATGTGTAGGCCTCTATAATAAATGCAAAACATGAAGTCCAAAAGTGTTAAACTACACTAACCCTTTCATACAAACCTTTTTATCAGATTCTTGGTTTAAAAAGGAAACATAGTTATGGAAAAAGCACTTGTGAGTTTAACCAATCATTTATTTCCTTGCTAATTCTCCATGGGCCACGTAACTAGAGGCATGATAAGGGATGTGTCTTTTGCCTACACACTTTGTGCTAATGGATGTCCCACTTTCCCAGCTCAGAAAGTTAGGAGGTATGCACATGTTGTTGTGAAATTACTGTGAAACGTTTCTGTTTCTTTTCTGTTTGTCTGCAAAATAAATAAATAAATAAATAAAAAATAAAAAATCTAGGTCTTGTTCTCATGATAGCAGTGAAAGGGGTCACACATTTATACATTTGGCATGTGCATTTTTATTTAGAGATAAGCATTTATATTCAATCTTTTCAGAAGAGTTGCTATTCCTCCCACAAATTGTGTTCAAAATAACTTCAACCAATGTAGTTTGTATGCAAAATTGATTTTTTTTTACATATTTTTCATATAATTTGCAAACTTTAACCTAAATTCTGTCAGATTTATAAAACACAATTAAGTCTATTCACTTATAAATATTGCAACGTATAATGTAGATACAAAAGAGTACTTAGAGTAAAACTAACTTCACCCCTAAAAAACAGTGAGTAAGCAGCTCTTTATTGAAGAAAGGACATGCTATGCCTGCACTTTATCTGTGCCAGACTGATGAACTCCAGCATGTATGCAAAGGATGTTGTCATTCCCTAACTGGCCAATCAAGAGGCCAAAAACTGGGCATTGGGAAGCTGTTGTTGAGAAGATGATAACAGCCAGCAAGGGATCAACCACAACACATCTGGAATGAGGAGGTGAGTATTTCAGTTAATTACGCTTTAAATCTGTCTTGATACCATCAAACTCTAATCCCATATAAAACAGCACTGAAAGAGGAAGGTACAACAGAAAAGTAAAGCTTTATTGTTTTACACAGTAGTATAAGTCTAACAATTATACTGGAAATGAGAGTACATACTTGTATTGTCTTCTGCTAGCTCCTCCTGCGGTGGGTGTGGCACCGCCCACTACTAGACTGCTTCCAGAAAAAGGGTTTATAAGGCGAAGGTCCAGGTGAGACCAGCAGAAGCTCCCCTAGTGGCCAGAGGACGATCTGATGCTGGGAATTTTACCAAGGCTATATGGGCTCATCAACTGGGTGCACCTATGGCTTCTCCGTGACCCCCTGGGCAGTTTGGGTAGTTGGTCTTTCACAATGCGTAGAATATGTAATGGTTTAAATGCTGATTAAAAGTACCTGCATTACTGCATGTTGATTGTGTGCATGTATATGACTTGTTTTTAGTAATTGCACCCAGCATCACTATTACAATACTGTAGAACACAAGGAAGTGTTCTGGAAAGCAGACCTACCATGCCAATGAAAGGCTCTTTACTGACACCCCCCACCCTACAAATACTACTACATACTGTATACGTACTATAGAATATTCTTTACAAAAATTATATTTACAAGACATTAGCACTTTTTCACAGCATTTAGAGCACCCTCTGTTAGCTAGAAGCAGCAGTGAGGCACAGTGACAGTGACAACCCATGTCTCACAGAAGCTTTGGAATTTGGGGGTGAGTTTTTTTTTACATTTGTCTTCATAAAGTTTTTATTTTTTTAATTTTTTAAGCAATATGTACAGTTGCAAGAAAAAGTATGTGAACCCCTTGGGATTACGTGGAGTTTTGCATGAATTGGGCATAAAATGTGCTCTGAACGTCATCTAAGTCACAACAATAGAAGAACACAGTCTGCTGAACATAATACTACACAAACATTAGATGTTGCCATGGTTTAATTACACTTAACATGTAAACATTCACAGTGCAGGGAGGAAAAAGTATGTGAACCTTTGGACTTAATAACTGGTTGACCCTCCTTTGGCAGCAATAACCTCAACCAAACGTTTCCTGTAGTTGCAGATCAGACCTGCACAACGATCTGGAGTAATTTTGGACCACTCCTCTTCACAAAACTGTTTCAGTGAAGCAATATTCTTGGGATGTCTGGTGTGAATCGCTCTCTTAAGGTCATGCCACAGCATTTCAATCGGGTTGAGGTCAGGACTCTGACTGGGCCACTCCAAAAGGCGTATTCTGTGCTGTTGCAGCCATTGTTTTGTTGAATTACTTGTATGCTTTGGGTCATTGTCCTGTTGCATCACCCATCCTCTGCAGAGCTTCAGTTGGCGGACAGATGGTCGTACGTTTTCCTGCAAAATGTCTTGATAAACTCTGGAATTCATTTTCCCATCAATGACAACAATCCATCTAGGCCCTGAGGCAGCAAAGCAGCCCCAAACCATGATGCTCCCTCCGCCATGTTTTACAGTGGGGATGAGGTTTTGATGTTGGTGTGCTGTGCCTTTTTTTCACCACACAGTGTTGTGTGTTCTTCCCAAACAACTCAATCTTGGTTTCATCTGTCCACAGTATATTTTGCCAGTAGTGCTGTGGAACATCCAGGTGCTCTTTTGCAAACTTCAAACATGCTGCAATATTCTTTTTGGACAGCAATGGCTTCCTCCGTGGTGTCCTCCCATGTACTCCATTCTTGTTTAATGTTTTCCTTATTGTAGATGTGTCAACAAAAATGTTAGCATGTGCCAGAGATTTCTGTAGGTCTTTAGCTGACACTCTGGGATTCTTCTTTACCTCATGCAGCATTCTGCGCTGTGCTCTTGCAGTCATTTTTACAGGACGACCGCGCCTAGGGAGAGTAGCAACAGTGCTAAACTTTCTCCATTTGTAGACAGTCTGTCTTACCGTGGACACATGAACATCAAGCCTTTTGGAGATACTTTTGTAACCCTTTCCAGCTTCATGCAAGTCAACAATTCTTGATCGTAGGTCTTCTGAGAGCTCTTTTCTGCGAGGCATGGTTCACATCAGACAGTGCTTCTTGAAACCAATAAACCCAAAACAGGTGTGTGTTTTTTAAGGGCAGGACAGCTGTCAGCAACACATCCAATATCATCACACTGATTGGAGTCAAGGTTGGCTCACTCCTGGCTCCAATTAGCTCTGGGAGAAGTCAATAAGCTAGGGACTCACATACTTTTTCCTCCCTGCACTGTGAATGTTTACATGTTATGTGCAATTAAACCATGGCAACATCTAATGTTTGTGTAGTATTATGTGCAGCAGACTGTGTTCTTCTATTGTTGTGACTTAGATGACGTTCAGAGCACATTTTATGCCCAATTCATGCAAAACTCCACGTAATCCCAAGGGGTTCACATACTTTTTCTTGCAACTGTATGTCAGGGTGGTGGCAGTCAGTGTAGTATGCAGGTCACAGACTTGACTTTTCTGTCTAGTAGGCTTTCCTAGATCCCATGGCTGGCTGACCAAAATTACAAATCAGGTAAAATAGTTCACATTAAAGTTTTTTTCAGCTGAGGATTTAGACATTTGACTGGGTTTTAGCATAAAGATCCTACTGGATCCTTTATTTTAAAATTGCTTGTTTTATAATCTAAAAAAACTCTTAATTCCTTCAAAAGTTTAATAAAACCCCTTTGAATTATAATTCAGAAAAATTATCATTCTTGTGTGACATTACATATGCCCCCTTTCGATGTCTTATAAAATAACTAAGCTAAAATCCTAAAGAGAGCATATTTTAAACCATAAAAGATCTCATCAATAGTTACTTTAAGTTGTTAAATTACTACAAAAAGAGCTGTGTGGGTGTAGAAGCCTACTCATTACATGAACTGGCAGGATGAAAAAAAAAGAAACTGATTCAAAAGCCTTGTGCCTCTTTTAGCAACCCTTCAAACACTTACATATTACATTGTATGACAGACGTTTAAAGGTAGCCCGGATTTTTTTTCTGCATAAACAATCAGGAGAAATTATATTGAAGTCAACCATTTTTTAGTCAAAATGTAACACTTTATATAATGCTGAATGTATTATAATTTTTAAAAATGTGTTAGAATAGAAAAATGAGATCTGATCTGACTTAAGTTGTAAGCTGTAGAGCTGTCCTTCCTTTTCTACTTGGTAAGGTTCTGATTTGGAACTGGATATGCATATGCTTCAAGGGTGTGGCTAGCCGGTGACGTCACCACGCACCCTGATGCACGTGTTCGGACCACGTGATTGCACCATGAGTGCAGGCGGACTGGTGAGACGCTGGAGACAGAGCTTGTAGCTCTGATTATTAACAAACGCTGTACATTTATATACTCATTGTGAGTGCGGTTTTAATGGGGGGTTTGTTACTTTCATAAATTTGCTGGATGATATTGCACTATGGTGAGTATTCTTTTTATTCACATGTACTAAATGGATATGAGAGGATTTCTCTAAGCTGGAGCCTAAGTGGTGCTGGATATTTATTGATACGCTGGTTTATCACCAGTATATGATGAGTGTGCAATTTGATGGGGTGTTCTGTGCACTGGATATCACATTGGTGAAGGAGGATCTCATCACTTTATTTATTGAGGATCATTAATATATGGACTTTTCTGAATGGACTATATGGGGGCTTCCTATATACAATTTTGCACTGATTAATTTATTGCACATATATGGTGGTGGATATATCAATTTGTTTATTTATTTATTGATTGATTTGGTTTAGGGTTGCGCTATTATTTGTGATTATTTGGTTTATCACATTTATTATTATTATTTAATAGTGTTGCACTAACTCATAACATATATAGATAATTAAATAACATATCAAGTATCCAAAGTGAAAAATATACAGTATATGCAAAGTCCTTTTAGTTGTGACAGCTGCAACTCATTATAGTGCTTGAATAGAAATGTGCTTGAATTAAAAATAAAAAACTAAAATAAAAATAAAATAAATAAAAAAATATTTAATAATATTAAACGAGCTAATGAAATGACACTTACAAGTGATCCCATACTCAATACAACTACATATGAACAATAGTCTTGCACTAACTCATACAGTAACATAGATAGATCATTAAATAGCATATCAAGTGTACAAAGTGAAAAATATATATGCAAAGTGCTTTTAGTTGTGATGACTGCAATTCAGTGCTTGAATAGAAATGTGCTTGAATAAAAATTCTAATCCACAACTCAAAACAGCAGTGCTCCACTGCAAATAATTTCACCTCCACCAACAAGTAAGGATGGCCGCTCACCTCATAGAATGGACTTATATAATAATTATAGGTCAATCAAGCATAGTAATTCAATCCATTGACTCCAGATTGCAGCATAAAGCTGATAATGGCAATACCAGGAATGTAATAAACCACAAGGATCTCTTGACCCCTTAATACCCACATGTAAGGAGAAAAGAACAGGCTCCCATAGCATAATAATGTTTATTAAATGAAAACTAGACATAAAGTATCACTCACATTGTCTCAGATAATACAGATCAGTACACAGCATAAACCTCCGGTTCATGAGTCGGTCACTAAGCTCCGCTCCATGCGTTACGCCACCAACCACGTGGCTTCGTCAGGGATAGGCAGCCCAGTGATGTTCACAGGAAATATATACACCTCAGTAACTATAACAACCGGACCCATATTAACCCTAAAGAGCTAACACAAGCTGGATGCTCCCCTCTAATCTACATATATCGATAAATGTTAAATAAAAATACTACAATAAAGCTGAAATATAAATGTAATTAAATAAAAAATTAAATTATATAAAAAATACACATTATTATGTCCTATTCATAAAAACTACCTTTTAATTGATAACACCCCCATCTAGTGGTAAAAAATATATACCATCCCAAAAATTAAAAAAATATTAAAAAATATTACATGACATCTCAAATATTACATTTAGAAACCAACTCCAATGTAAAATTAATTTTAAAATATTATTAAATTAATATAATATTAAATCATTATATTATATTCAAATATTATATACAAATTAATTATTACTAATAAAACAATTAGGGTCAAATTCAACATTGAGAGCTGATGGATATAAAGTTTGTAATTTATATATCCACAGATAATACAGATCAGTACACAGCATAAGCCTTCCGGTCCACGAGTCCGTAACCAGAACTGACGTCACTAAGCTCCAGCCAGTATACCTCTGAGCAGTTGTCATCATACCTCCTGGCTGATGAATGTCTCTAAGGGATAATTGGTCAGATTGAGGAGAAATTGTACTAGAAAGGAGGATTATCAGGATCAAGCTAAGATGATAGGCCAGAGATTTATTGAAAAAGGTTATGGTGAGTCTTTTATACAAGAGAAGATTTATGAGGTGGAACAGCTATGTAGAGAGGATCTAAATAGGGACCATCCTGATAAAATGGATCAAATGAATGATTGCCCTATTATTTTGGATTATGGTTTGCAATATAGAAAGATAGAGAAGATTTTTAAGAAACACTGGTCAATACTTTTGACCGATAAGCATTTATCTAAGTGTTTACCAGCACAACCTACGTTTGTGTACAGAAGAGCTCCTAGGCTACAAGATTGTTTAGCAAAAAATTTAGTCAATCCCCCAAAGAAAAATGATTTTTCTTTTTTTACATGCAAAAGATGTTTTGGATGTATTAGAACTAAAGGGCGTAATCTTAAATGAGACCAGTTTCTTAGCAACAAGATAGATATGAAGGTTATTAATCTTTCACAGTTTAATCTACAGAAGCGACATCTTAAGCTACTCTGCAAGGGCCTGTCCTTTTTACCCACAAATGCAATGAATCACTTTGAGGTCTATAAGGACGTTCATCTCTTCCTTAGAAAGGTGTATTTAAGATTGATACACTCACAAAAGCAGGTGAGGGATAATCATTCAGAGAGTATTGAATCTATTTTTAAGGATGAGGAACAGGAAGTTATTGAAAACCTTACTTCACTTATGGAAGAAGACTCTTTTGAGTTAGATGAAGATTTTGATCCTAGTGATTTATGGAAAAGGCAGGCCAACCTAATGATTAAGTCTACCAAGATGCCCCAGATTTGTAAAAATCGCTGGTTGGGTGTTTTTCTGGATTTGGTCCAACATGATCTATCCAAAATTGATTGCAGACTGATCTGTATGAACAACCTCTCAAAATATGAGAGGAAGGCATTAAGAGCACTCAGGGAAGCACCCAACCTAGTGATTAAACCTAGTGACAAGGGAGGGAATGTGGCCCTGTTGTCAGAGGACTCATAAGAACGTGAAGTTAAGAGGCAACTCCAAGATTCATCTACATACACAAAGTTAGGAGGGAACCCGTTTCCCTCGCTGGTTCTGTCTCTCAATCAAAAATTATCTTTGGCCTGTGAGGAGGGTCTCATCGGCAAAAAAAGAATCGGGTTTTTTAAGTGTGGATGACTATAATATTCCCATCATATATGTTATCCCTAAGGTAAACAAAAGTTTGGAAAATCCACCAGGAAGGCCCATTGTGTCGGCTATATGGGGACCCCTTGAACACACCGGGAAATATCTGGATGCCTTAATCAAAGAGATGGTGATGGGACTCCCTTCATATGTCAAGGACACTAGAGATGTCTTAGCCAAGATTGCTCAGGTAGAGATTCAGATGGGGCGATATTGGTGGGTATAGATGTGGAATCCCTTTATACCTCCATTCCCCACCATTAGGGGCTTGGTGCGGTGGTCCATTTTTTGTAAGTGAATTATTCAAACATGGGAGCACAAAATGAATTCTTTTTGGAATTGCTGGATTTTGCTCTCAACAATTATTTTCAATTTTTGGGGGCTTATTACCACAAAGATCTGAGGGACCTCAATGGGAGCCCCCTGGGCACCAGCATATAGGTTGTATATCACTCCTCGATGTACCTTGGCCATGCTTCTTTATGACTGAGGTACATCGATGATATTCTTAAGCTCTGGGAAGGCACTGAGCAGGAACTCCATGACTTCATGGCTGACCTCAATGCTAATAACTGGAACATCAGATTAACATACACCTTTGATTACAGAGAGATCTCATTTATTGACCTTTTGATTTTCATTGAGGGTAAGAGTTTGAGAACTAAAACATACCGTAAATCTACGGCTGCCAATACTCTGCTGTTGGCTTCCTGCCACCATCCACAGTCCTTTATACGAGGTATCCCCACTGGACAGTTCCTGCATTTCCACAGGAACTGTACCAGTGGTGATGATTATAGACAGGAGGGAGGATCTCTATAGGAGATTCCATGAGAGGGGATACTCCCATGGAACTATTAGATGGTTTCGTAAGAGGACCTTTTGAATACAAACACTGAGGACAAGCCCCCTCAGGACAACCCACCCGTACATATTATTACCCGGTTTGGCACTCACAGGGAAGAGGTACAGGCTATTTTGGCCAAGCATTGACATATATTGACACAGTCTCCAGAGTTATCTGGGATTGTTGGCCCTAGACCCCTAATGGTTGCCAAAAGAGCTATGAATTTAAGGGGCAATCTTCTGCAGTCATAATATAGACGAACACCTGTAAAAAATTGGTTAACGGAGCTACCCCCACTTGGATGGTGTCACATCTATAGATTCGTTGACCATACAGACAGATTCACTGTTGCAGATGGACAAAAGGTTTATTACATTAAGCAATTTGTGAATTGTTTAACAATATGAGTACTATACATGCTTGAATGCCCTTGCAACAAAATGTATATTGGCAAGACTAAGCGTCAGTTGTGAGTGCGCATAGGTGAACATCTAGGTAGCATTATTAACAAGCATGATAAGACTCCTGTTGCTGAACATTTTGCTAAATTTCATAATTAGTCCCCTATAGGACTTAGGGTCGAGGCAATGTATGCCTTGAACCTCTCTAACCACAGAGGAGATTTTGATACAATCCTCCTGCGGAAGGAGAAGGCGTGGATATTCAAATTGGGGTCTTTGGCACCCAAGGGACTTAATACGGAATTGAGTTTACAAGTTTTCTTAGAATCTTAATTCTATACTCACTTTACTAGTAAGTGGGATGGCTGCCTTCACGGATTATTGTTGAATCATTAGGGTAATATTTTTACAGTTTTTGCTCCTCACGGTACTGCGGTTCACTTGCACATTATCAAACTTAGCAGAGTATGCTTGGATTTTTGCTGTATGACTATATACATAATTAACGCTGACTCAATTTCTAATTTTATGCAATTGACATTGTAATAGCATACGATGTCTTAAGTGACAATTTAAGGCTACGTGTCAGGAATGGACGTGTCAATAGCGGTGGGACTCACCTGCCTTGTGGGCTGCAGTACCAGGGCTGGACAGCGTGTGCTCTCAACAACCAGAGGTTCACTTCGGCAATTAGCCATCACCTGGGGCTGATTGCAGGTGTATTTAAGGGATGGCCAGACCTGCAGTCTGTGCCTTGGTGTGTGTTTTTCCATGGGCCCCTGTACCTTGTAACCTGCATTCCTGTTCCTGTTCCTGCCTGACTTGTTGCCGACCCTGCCTGATCCTGACCTCTGCTGACTTCTCCTGTTTTGATCCCTGGCTTGTGACCCTGACCATTCTCTCCGCCTGCTCCTCCTGTACCTGTCAGGACTCCCGGATGTGACCAGAGGTATGTGACTGACGCAGGGAAACGCAGACTTCAGATAAGTTATAAACAATATAATTTATTAACACTAACAATACAAACATAAACGCAGTGCAATACTAAAACATAACACAGTGCAAACAAACCAAACCAACCACCCACAGATAACAGTACATACAATGCAAGCGTCGTCAGGCAGGCCGGGTCAATATCAATCGGGCAGGTAGGTACAGGGGGAGCAAGTGGAGAATGGTCGGGGTCACAGGCCAGGTTCAGCAGGTAGCGGGCAGCGTGGTACAGAGGGTCAGGCAGAGGGATGGTAAGGGTCACAAGCCAGGGATCAGGACAGGAGAAGTAAGCAGAGGTCAGGATCAAGCAGGGTCAGCAACAAGACAGGAACAGGAACGCAGGTTTACAAGATACAGGGCCCAGGAAAAACACACACCAATGCAGGTCTGGCCATCCCTTAAATACACCAGTATAATTAGTTCCAGGTGTTTGATTGGCTGCAAAGTTGAGTCTCTGATTGCTGGGAGCACCCGCTGGCCAGCCCTGGTACTGCAGCTCATAAGGCAGGTGAGTCCCACTATTGCTGGCCAGTCCATTCCTGACAGTACCTACCTGCCCGATAGTTATCGACCCAGCCTGCCTAACTACGTTGTGCTCTACATGTGTATGTACCTGTGTATCTGTATCAGTTTAGGTTTGGGTTTGTTTCATCTTGTTGTATGTATTTGTGTTAGCTTGGGGTTTGGTGCACTGCGTTTATGTTTGTATTGTTAGTCTTTAATAAAGCGTCTTATTTATACCATATCTGAAGCTTGCGTTTCCCTGTGTCAGTCCACACACTTCTGGTCACACCTGCATCTCTGACATTACACCAAGGCCACAAACCTGACCAGAAGTGGCTGCACAGGGAGGCCATCCTGGCTTATTGTTGCTGGGAAGGATGGATCTTGATGAGGTGGTGTATTTATCTTTGCTAGTGTTTGATGACAAAGACTATGCTTATCAGACTCTTAAGGAGTATACCCGGGATCAACTGCTAGAGTGTATAAGGATCGCTCATTGTCTAGTTGATCAGGGCACAGAGTTTTCTGAGGTGCAGCCATTGATCCAGGTTTGTGCTGAGTTGGCTCGGTCCTGTACCCCTGAAAGCAGGGATGACTTTTTTCCCCCATTTAGTGTGGATCAAGTGAAATCACTGGTATGGTTGTTGGAGGATGATCCAGATTGTTTCCATGAGCACTATGCAGCATGTCCATCACATGTGCTTATGGATTGCATAAACGCAGTGCAGTCTTTGATCAGACAGGCTAGGTGTAAGTTTTGTTAAACCAGTACTGCAGACATGGACAGATTTGTTTCACGCAGCCTCAGTTGGCTTGCAACATCATTCCTCTGCTGAAGGCACTCTTCCTGCATCCCCGACAGCACCCCCAGTGATGGCCCAGTATACTCTGCTAACTACCACATACCAGTCCCCTGCTCCCACTCGCTGCACCTATCCTTTCTTCAACCCTGTAAAGAAGTCCTCTGTAGCAACTGCTCCCTCCTCTGTTCCATCCTCCAGCTGTTCTCTGTCTCCAGCTGCTCCATCCGTTTACAAACCTGCGCTTACTTACAGTGCTCCGGTAACTAAAACCAGGAAAAGGCGAAAGTTCTTTCCAACCAATACCATCCTGCTAGTATCCAAACCGGTCAGCCTCCCATCTGAGAACCTGCCTTCCGTGGTGCAGCCTGGTGCCTCGGCGCCCACAATTCAGCCTGATGTCTTTACCCAGCCTGATGCCTCTACCCAGCATGATGCCTCTACCTAGCATGATGTCTCTATTCAGCCTGATGTTTCTACCCAGCCTGATGAACTGATCCAGCCTGATGATCCTATTATGCCAGATGACTCGATGCCCACTGTTCCGCCAGATGACTCGGTGCCCGCTGTCTTGCCAGTTGACTCAGAGCCCGCAGTCTTGCCAGACGACTCGATGTCCGCAGTCTTGCCAGACGACTCGATGCCCGCTGTTCCACCAGTTGACTCGGTGCCCACAGTCTTGCCAGACGACTCGGTGCCCGCAGTCTTGCCGTACGACTCGGTGCTCGCAGTCTTGCCAGATGACTCGGAGCCCGCAGTCTTGCCAGACGACTCGATGCCCGCTGTTCCGCCAGTTGACTCGGTGCCCGCAGTCTTGCCAGATGACTCGGTGCCCGTAATCTTGCCAGACGACTCGATGCCCGCTGTTCCACCAGTTGACTCGGTGCCCGCAGTCTTGCCAGATGACTTGGTGCCCGCAGTCTTGCCAGATGACTCGATGCCTGCTGTTCCGCCAGTTGACTCGGTGCCCGCAGTCTTGCCAGATGACTCGGTGCCCGCAGTCTTGCCAGATGACTCGATGCCTGCTGTTCCGCCAGTTGACTCGGTGCCCGCAGTCTTGCCAGACGACTCGGTGCCCGCAGTCTTGCCAGACGACTCGGTGCTCCCAGTCTTGCCAGACGACTCGATGCCCGCAGTCTTGCCAGACGACTCGATGCCCGCAGTCTTGCCAGACGACTCGGTGCCCGCAGTCTTGCCAGACGACTCGATGCCCGCTGTTCCGCCAGTTGACTCGGTGCCCGCAGTCTTGCCAGACGACTCGATGCCCGCTGTTCCGCCAGTTGACTCGGTGCCCGCAGT
Organism: Staurois parvus; assembly: GCF_062004578.1. Taxonomy (NCBI): domain Eukaryota; kingdom Metazoa; phylum Chordata; class Amphibia; order Anura; family Ranidae; genus Staurois; species Staurois parvus. Next base: position 9,502,251 of record NW_028318515.1, read on the forward strand.
CTTGCCGGACGACTCGGTGCCCGCAGTCTTGCCAGATGACTCGATGCCTGCTGTTCCGCCAGACGACTCGGTGCCCGCAGTCTTGCCAGACGACTCGGTGCCCGCAGTCTTGCCAGACGACTCGGTGCTCCCAGTCTTGCCAGACGACTCGATGCCCGCAGTCTTGCCAGACGACTCGGAGCCCGCAGTCTTGCCAGACGACTCGGTGCCCGCAGTCTTGCCAGACGACTCGATGCCCGCTGTTCTGCCAGTTGACTCGGTGCCCGCAGTCTTGCCAGACGACTCGGTGCCCGTAATCTTGCCAGACGACTCGATGCCCGCTGTTCCACCAGTTGACTCGGTGCCTGCAGTCTTGCCAGACGACTCGGTGCCCGCAGTCTTGCCAGACGACTCGATGCCCGCAGTCTTGCCAGACGACTCGATGCCCGCAGTCTTGACAGACGACTCGATGCCCGCAGTCTTTCCAGTCGACTCGGTGCCCGCAGTCTTGCCAGACGACTCAGTGCCCGCAGTCTTGCCAGACGACTCGATGCCCGCTGTTCCGCCAGTTGACTCGGTGCCCGCAGTCTTGCCAGATGACTCGGTGCCCACAGTCTTGCCAGACGACTCGGTGCCCGCAGTCCTGCCAGATGACTCGATGCCCGCTGTCGGGCCGGTTGACTCGGAGCCCGCTGTTGTGCCTGGTGACTCGGGGCCCGCGGTCTTGCCAGATGACTCGGAGCCCGCGGTCTTGCCAGATGACTCGGAGCCCGCGGTCTTGCCAGATGACTCGGTGCCCGCGGTCTTGGCAGATGACTCGGTGCCCGCAGTCTTGCCAGACGATCCAATGCCTGATGACCCAGTGCCCACTGTGATGCCTAGTGACCCGAGGCCCGCTGTCGTGCCTGGTGACCCGATTCCTGCTGTTAAGCCAGATGACCTGGTGCCCGCGGTCGAGCAAGACGATCCAATGTCTGATGACCCGGTGCCCGCTGTTGTACCTGGTGACCCGATGCCCGCTGTCGAGCCAGATGGCCTGGTGCCTGCCGCCCTGCCTGGTTGCCTGGTGCCCGCTGCTCCGCCTGGGGGCCCGGTGCCTGCTGCTCCGCCTGGTGGCCCGGTGCCCTCCGCCCTGCCTGTGGGCCCGGTGCCCACTGCTCCGCCTGGTGGCCCGGTGCCCGCCGCCCTGCCTGGGGGCCTGGTGCCTGCTGCTCCGCCTGGTGGCCCGGTGCCCGCTGCTCCGCCTCCGCAGTCTTGCCAGATGACTCGGTGCCCGCAGTCTTGCCAGATGACTCGATGCCTGCTGTTCCGCCAGTTGACTCGGTGCCCGCAGTCTTGCCAGACGACTCGGTGCCCGCAGTCTTGCCAGACGACTCGGTGCTCCCAGTCTTGCCAGACGACTCGATGCCCGCAGTCTTGCCAGACGACTCGATGCCCGCAGTCTTGCCAGACGACTCGGTGCCCGCAGTCTTGCCAGACGACTCGATGCCCGCTGTTCCGCCAGTTGACTCGGTGCCCGCAGTCTTGCCAGACGACTCGATGCCCGCTGTTCCGCCAGTTGACTCGGTGCCCGCAGTCTTGCCGGACGACTCGGTGCCCGCAGTCTTGCCAGATGACTCGATGCCTGCTGTTCCGCCAGACGACTCGGTGCCCGCAGTCTTGCCAGACGACTCGGTGCCCGCAGTCTTGCCAGACGACTCGGTGCTCCCAGTCTTGCCAGACGACTCGATGCCCGCAGTCTTGCCAGACGACTCGGAGCCCGCAGTCTTGCCAGACGACTCGGTGCCCGCAGTCTTGCCAGACGACTCGATGCCCGCTGTTCTGCCAGTTGACTCGGTGCCCGCAGTCTTGCCAGACGACTCGGTGCCCGTAATCTTGCCAGACGACTCGATGCCCGCTGTTCCACCAGTTGACTCGGTGCCTGCAGTCTTGCCAGACGACTCGGTGCCCGCAGTCTTGCCAGACGACTCGATGCCCGCAGTCTTGCCAGACGACTCGATGCCCGCAGTCTTGACAGACGACTCGATGCCCGCAGTCTTTCCAGTCGACTCGGTGCCCGCAGTCTTGCCAGACGACTCAGTGCCCGCAGTCTTGCCAGACGACTCGATGCCCGCTGTTCCGCCAGTTGACTCGGTGCCCGCAGTCTTGCCAGATGACTCGGTGCCCACAGTCTTGCCAGACGACTCGGTGCCCGCAGTCCTGCCAGATGACTCGATGCCCGCTGTCGGGCCGGTTGACTCGGAGCCCGCTGTTGTGCCTGGTGACTCGGGGCCCGCGGTCTTGCCAGATGACTCGGAGCCCGCGGTCTTGCCAGATGACTCGGAGCCCGCGGTCTTGCCAGATGACTCGGTGCCCGCGGTCTTGGCAGATGACTCGGTGCCCGCAGTCTTGCCAGACGATCCAATGCCTGATGACCCAGTGCCCACTGTGATGCCTAGTGACCCGAGGCCCGCTGTCGTGCCTGGTGACCCGATTCCTGCTGTTAAGCCAGATGACCTGGTGCCCGCGGTCGAGCAAGACGATCCAATGTCTGATGACCCGGTGCCCGCTGTTGTACCTGGTGACCCGATGCCCGCTGTCGAGCCAGATGGCCTGGTGCCTGCCGCCCTGCCTGGTTGCCTGGTGCCCGCTGCTCCGCCTGGGGGCCCGGTGCCTGCTGCTCCGCCTGGTGGCCCGGTGCCCTCCGCCCTGCCTGTGGGCCCGGTGCCCACTGCTCCGCCTGGTGGCCCGGTGCCCGCCGCCCTGCCTGGGGGCCTGGTGCCTGCTGCTCCGCCTGGTGGCCCGGTGCCCGCTGCTCCGCCTGGTGGCCCGGTGCCCGCTGCTCTGCCTGGGGGCCTGGTGCTCGCCGCTCTGCCTGGGGGCCCGGTGCCCGCCGCTCCACCTAGGGGCCCGGTGCCTGCCGCCCTGCCTGGTTGCCCGGTGCCCGCTGCTCCACCTGGGGGCCCGGTGCCTGCTGCTCCGCCTGGTGGCCCGGTGCCCGCCGCCCTGCCTGGGGGCCCGGTGCCTGCTGCTCCGCCTGGTGGCCCGGTGCCCGCCGCCCTGCCTGGGGGCCCGGTGCCTGCTGCTCCGCCTGGTGGCCTGGTGCCTGCTGCTCCGCCTGGTGGCCCGGTGCCCGCTGCTCCGCCTGGTGGCCCGGTGCCCGCTGCTCCGCCTGGTGATCCGGCGTCCAGCCTGATGTGCCTCCGTCCGGTGTCCAGCTCGAAGTGCCTCCGTCCGGTGTCCAGCTCGAAGTGCCTCCCTCCGGTGTCCAGCTCGAAGTGCCTCCGTCCGGTGCCCAGCTCGAAGTGCCTCCGTCCGGTGTCCAGCTCGAAGTGCCAGTCTTTGATATCCCGCCAGTCACCGGACCCGGGCGGTGGAACATTTTGCCCAGCTAGGACTGTTTGGAGCGTCCTGAGGCCGCTTCTTGAGGGGGGAGTACTGTCAGGAATGGACTTGCCAATAGCGGTAGGACTCACCTGCCTTGTGGGCTGCAGTACCAGGTCTGGCCAGCGGGTGCTCTCAACAACCAGAGGTTCACTTCGGCAATTAGCCATCACCTGGGGCTGATTGCAGGTGTATTTAAGGGATGACCAGACCTCCAGTCTGTGCCTTGGTGTGTGTTTTTCCATGGGCCCCTGTACCTTGTAACCTGCATTCCTGTTCCTGTTCCTGTTTCTGCCTGACTTGTTGCCGACCCTGCCTGATCCTGACCTCTGCTGACTTCTCCTGTTTTGATCCCTGGCTTGTGACCCTGACCATTCTCTCCGCCTGCTCCTCCTGTACCTACCTGCCCGATAGTTATCGACCCGGCCTGCCTAACTACGTTGTGCTCTACATGTGTATGTACCTGTGTATCTGTATCAGTTTAGGTTTGGGTTTGTTTCACCTTGTTGTATGTATTTGTGTTAGCTTGGGGTTTGGTGCACTGCGTTTATGTTTGTATTGTTAGTCTTTAATAAAGCGTCTTATTTATACCGTATCTGAAGCTTGCGTTTCCCTGTGTCAGTCCACACACTTCTGGTCACACCTGCATCTCTGACACTGCGGTTCCCTGTGGGTTAATCCGGAAATGACAAATTGGTGTCCATATAAGCCCTTGATGTGTGGGCTGCAGCATCCTGAAGAAGCTCACGTGACTCGGTGGGCCAAATGTGTTGACATCACAGCGTCGTGACTCCCACGTCCCAGACACTCAGACACCCCCACAAGGCTTTACCAACTAGCCGTGCCATACTGAACCTGCTGTTGCAGTCATATACACATTTATTTCTGCAAGTAGTGCGAGGCCAGCGGCATTATGCAGCAGACCGGGACCCATCGGACCCAGTGACCGTACTCGGAGTGGTGAGCCTATACAAATGGACCAGGTTGTGTTTATTTTGGGATTCATCTCCTGGATTGCGATTGCTCAACTGAGCACTGCACACCTGGTGACTCTCTTTACTTGCAAGCAGCAAGAGGCTGTGCTTCACTATCATCCCCACCCATAGGTCACTGTAATCTGTGGCTGCTGTTTACCAGTGTTTGGAATTACTGTCAAGTTTACAGTGACATTGTCATCTGCCGATGTCAGTGATATCACAATTATATTCTACATGCTTTGACTGCTAGTGGAGACAATCCACACAGGATTATATGTGTCAGCATTGAGCTTATACATTTTAAGATTGGTGGACTGCCATGTTACGACTTTTTAGATCTCACGAACTGATACATGATCTTCCTGTGTGCATGCAGGGGCTCCTATATTTTTGTAATTTTTATATCCAATTGTAGTGTTGCTGCACGTGATATTGTACTTAGCCAAAATCTATGAGGCCTTGAGCCTTTCTAGCCCTAATTTCATGTCATGCATATTCCAGTGTGAGTGGTAGGCATGTCTGAGTGCCCGGACAGGTGTTTTTAAGATATGGCAACATTGTCTTGTGTAGGGTGGAGGGATATTTGCTAAATTGATATTTTGACTGTGTTCAACAAACATTTTCTAAGCTGCAGATTGTTCTCTTTGGGACTTCTTTTCTTGTGGGTCTTTCACCCACAAATTGGTGTCTGTGCTTCTTAGCAACAAGCACTGATAAGCAATATCAGATCAGGGATTTTATCACGTGCAAAACTGAAGGTAGTGTATGCATTAGAATGCAGTTATGGTATTCAATATGTGGAACGGACTAAAAGATCCATATGGAAGAGAATCAGAGAACACATTTAGAACATCTGTAAAGGCTTCAAAAATCATAGTATATCGAGACATTTTGCCAGAGTGCATAATAAAGATCCAACAGATGACTTGAAATTTCGGGGAATCGAGAAATACCATTTACATTGGAGGGGCAGTAAGAAAATTTGGTCCTTGAGTCAGAGGAAATCTTTTTGGATATATGAATTACAAACTTTATATCCATCAGGTCACAATGTTGAATTTGACCTTAATTGTTTATTAGTAATAATTAATTTTTTATAAAATAATATAATGTTTGAATATAATATAATGATTTAATATTGTATTAATTTTATAATATTTTAAAACTAATTTTACATTGGAGTTGGTCTCTAAACGTAATATTTGGGATGTCATGTAATATTTGTTAATATTTTAAAATTTTTGGGATGTTATATATTTTTTACCACTAGATGGAGGTGTTATCGAAGTTAGTTTTTATGAATAGGACATAATAATGTGTATTTTTATATAATTACATTTTTTATTTAATTGCATTTATATTTCAGCTATATTGTAGTATTTTTATTTAATATTTATTAGTATATGTATATTAGTGGGGAGCATCCAGTTTGTCTTAGGCTATTTAGGAGTTAATATGAGTCCGGTTGTTATAGTTACTGAGGTGTATATATTTCCTGTGAACGTCACTGGGCAGCCTATCTCTGACGAAGCCACGTGGTTGGTGGCGTAATGTGTGGGGCGGAGCTTAGTGATGTCAGTTGCGGTTACAGACTCGCGGACCGGAAGGTTTATGATGTGTACTGATCTGTATTATTTGAGACAATGTGAGTGATACTCAGTGTCTGGTTTTCATTTAATAAACATTATTATGCTATGGGAGCCTGTTCTTTTCTCCTTACATGTGGGTATTGAGTGGTGAAGAGATCCTTGTGGTTTATTACATTCCTGGTATTTTCATTATCAGCTTTATGCTGCAATCTGGAGCCCGAGGATTGAATTACTATGCTTGATAGATCTATAATTATTATATAAGTCCATTCTAGGTGAGCGGCCATCCTTACTTGTTGGTAGAGGTGCACTTATTTGCGGTGGAGCACTGCTGTTTGGAGTTGTGGATTAGAATTTTTATTCAAGCACATTTCTATTCAAGCACTATATTGAGCTAGAGTTGTCGCCACTAAAAGGACTTGCATATATATTTTTCACTTTGGACACTTGATATGTTATTTAATGAACTATATATGTTATGAGATAGTGCAACATTATCATTCATATGTAGTTGTATTGAGTGTAGGATCACTTGTAAGTGTCATTGCAGCAGCTCATTTAATATTATTAATTATTTTTTATTTATTTTATTTTATTTTTATTTTATAGATAGCACACATTTTATACATAGTGCACATTTTTTTTATATTTATACATGAAAAAACAGCATACTACCACACCTCTTTAACTAATCTAAATGTTTTATCCAATGGTGTGGCTTGGTCATGGAGCCAGGAGCATTAGCTGAAAGGAGCTCCTGAGAGGCCGGCCATTCACACTGTTATACGGCCAGCATACAAATACTACATGGCACTGAAAGTCGCACATGGCAAGAGGGTCAAAAGGCTGGAGTAAGTCTCAGCTGCTTTTTCATTCTCCCGGCCTCCATAGCTCCCATTCGCCTCACTTTCAAAATGGCACAGATATCAACATGACACCACATCTTTCCCACACCTCTTTCCTCTCGACTGCTCTCACTCCCCTGTCTCACAGCAGGCCAGGAGCTATGGGGGTGTTGGGCTATGCCCCCCTAGATTTTAGTAGTCTCCTGAAAGTGCATTCACAAATCGATGAGACCTGTTTAAATCCTGCACTCAAGAAATAAAGTCCTTAATAAAGGCAATTCCTGTTATAGTGTGACAATGCTCTATCTCTGTCTTACAATTGTGCTCTTGTGATGTCACCCTGTCACACAGGCTACTAAGGGGCTATTTCAAAACACATTATGGTCCACTGTTGTCACCATCATTAAACCAATACTAAGAAATGTCACACAGACTTTCCTGGAATGTATAAATGCTGCCAAGAAGTGGCTGCAAATTACTGCAGGAGATCAGAAGCACCGAGACACTACAAAGGATGGAAAAAAGGTGAAAACTCTTATTTTATATGATATATATTAATAAATATAGCCATGATGTACAGTGCTTTAACAAACTAAATGTCATATAGTTAGGCGTTACTTTAAGCTCATATTAAATTCAACTTTTCAGAAGTTGTGTAAAACAAGCCCTGGCGTATCTTAGCACCTGTATTCTTCTGTTTAACCACTTACCTTCCAGAGGATTTACCCCCCTTCCTGACCAGACCATATGTTGCATTACGGCGCTGCGTTACTTTAACTGACAATTACACAGTCATGCAACACCGTACGGAGATGAAATTTACATCCTTTTTTTCCCACGAATTGAGCTTTTTTTCGGTGGTATTTGATTGCCTGTGCGGTTTTTATTTTTTACGCTAAAAAAAAAAAGCCCAACAATTTTGAAAAAAAACCCCAATATTTTTTACTTTTTGCTGTTAAACATATCCAGTTAAAAAAAATTAAAAATCAAATTACGTCATAAATTTAGGCCAAAATGCATTCTGCTACATGTCTTTGCTGAAAAAAAAAACACTTTGGACACACTTCTGTTAGAGAACACCACTTCTCAGATGTGCAGCATATCTGAGCATGTACTGGTCCCCACCAACACAGCAATCCTGGTACCATACTTCCAGTGACAGTGTCCTGAATGTTACAATTGGATATTCACTTTTCTATAACTTCATGCTTGTTCTCCTTCTGAGGCCTCACTCCATAACTTTCATGACTCCCAGGCTGGGTCTCTAGGCATTCTATGTATTAATCTGGTCCCAGGATGAGGGTTGCTGGTCGCTAGTGAAGGGTTCAAGCATAACACCCCTTCACTACCTGAGTAACCATCACCTTTGCCATGTCACCCCTCTCGAGGCTGGTTGGCTGCATTAGCAAATTAAATTAATATGGTAGCCCTTTGCAACACAAATTAAGCCTCCTCCTGACAGCATTCTGCTCATTAAACTCTGTATTGTATTCTTCTCTAACCTCTCCAGTCTCCTGATGTAATCCCTATTCTTTTGATATATCTTATATGGACCCCTTTAGAGACTTCAGACCAGACAATTCAGATTAACAATAAAGGTCTTTTACTGAGGTAGTTAAGGGCAACAAACAGTCCTCAAAGACATCTAACACACACTTTCCTGTACAAAGGTATCTAGTGCCCAATGAAGCCACCATGTACGAGTCCATTAAGGTAGCAATAATTCCTTAGGATTTATGATCTGGTGATATTCCACAGAAGGCAGTAAGTCTATAACTCACAGCTATAGGTCCATACAGATCCCCATACTCCAAACCCCATTGGGAACCCTGACTGGGCTCCACCCCCCAGGGATTTTCAGTCCGACGGCATAATGCTACATATTGGCAGTCTTTTTCCAACTCCGTTGGAGCTAATAAGCCCCTATTTATATGGTATGACCTGCAAGGTGCGGTATGCTTCAAAAAAAGAGTGCCCATCAGCGTTAACTCTTCTTTTTCAGATCTACCAGCCTAGGAGGTCTACAAGGACAAATGTTGCAAACAGTTACATTAAAACATTTGGTCTGCACATAACATAATTGACCCCAGAGCATGAACACAGCAAAAGGAAAACAGTTAACACTTTAGAACCCTTTTGGAAGCACCTGCTTGCACAGCACTACAGTGAAAATGCAGTGTTCTCTGAAGGGTGCCTTGTGCCAAGTGAACAGCATCCTATGTTCACAATGCAGCAGGGTTGCCACTCAGCAAAGGACTACAAAGCTAGTGGAGATCACTGTAATAGTGGTTCACATACATACTTACATTGGTCCAATCTGGACCACTGTAATTATATAAAAATAACATACTTAAACTTCAGCTTTAAAGTAATATGTGTAGAGGACCTATTCAAGTCAAGCATATTAGAGCAATGAACACTATGGGTTATATTTATAAAGAAATGGGCAGCACAGTGTCTAAATGATTAGCACTTCCACCTGGCAGTACTAGGGTAATTGGTTCATGTTGGTGCATGTTCTCCGTGTGCCTGTGTGGGTTTCCTCCGGGTACTCCAGTTTCCTCCCACACCCCAAAGACATGCTGGTAGGTTAATTGGATCCTGTCTAAATTGTCCCTAGTATGTGTATGTATGGATGTAAGTTAGGGACTTTAGATTGTGTCACCCCTTGAGGGTTAGGGACTGATGTGAATATGCAATATATATGTAAAAGCACTGTGTAAATTGACAGCACTGTATAAGTACCTGTAATAAATATATAAAAAATAAAATAAAATGTAACAACCAATGAAACACTATCAAATGTCACATTTACTATAAGCCAACAAAACAACATTTAACCTGGTGGTTGAACTTCCTGCCCTAAACTCTGCACAGTGCTAAACACAAAAATAAATCAATTTTTTATAAATAGGGTACCTTTATAAAAAGTGCAAATGTTGCTCAGAAAAGGCTGGTAGAATATTGAACAAATGCTGAGTGAAAGAAAGGAATATTAACAGGAAAATAATTTCTAAATGTACTGCTTACTTACTACTGTTCTTGAGGATGATGTCATGACAGCATTGAGTCTTGACAGGTTCAAGGCACACTATTGTATGGGTGATACAGGCCTTATAATTGCTTTATGTCTACGCTTAGCACTAACATTTAAACATACGGTAACTTTGATATTACGTTTGCAGACAGAGATGCGAATGCATAAATGCTTAATTAAATGTTAGAATAGTCTGCAAATCTCCTTGTGCAACTAAGAAATTGATATGAAAACAATTCTGTCAATGTCTTAATTGATTTAGGTAAAATGTACCCATTAGGTAATGGTTATCCAAGGCAACCAGTAATAATTACCTTAGTAACTAAAATTAGCAGGAGCAGATGTGCTGCTACGATAGTATTTGCTGGATGTAACTCCCTAGCACTATGGATTAAGTCAATGATGTCAGCTATTTCAGTAATTGTATTTATTAGTAAATTACAGAAAATATTGAAGAGAAATCAAGCTAAGCAGCTTCAACTAGATCTAAACCCCAATTGGATTATAGTTTATTAAAGCACTGTAAAACAAACAACTAAGTACTGTCTGGACAAGCTTCTGGGAGGTTAATTTCTTTTCAGACCAAGCAGTACTAATGCACAAAGTATTAGCAAAATATCAAGTAGGACAATCTCTGAGAGAAAAAAAAACATGACCACACACATACACACACAGCAATTGTAATTATCCAGCATAGGCAGGCTGGATCACATACATGTACGTGATCCAGCTGAGGGGCACACATCGTAATGCTCCCGTAACCTCTGTGTCCAACGGACACAGTGGATTGTGGCTCCCGATACTCTCTTTGAACAGCTGGGGGATCATGTGATTGCTATGCGATCACATGATCAAAATGTTAACAAAGCTGTTTTGAATGAATTTCATTCATAACTGGTGTAATTCCTATAGTGATGCTGTGATTGGCCCACAACTATCACATGGTACCTGAGCCAATCACAGCACCCTGTACCATGTGATAACTGTGGGCCAATCACAGCAAACAATAAGCTGTCATGAATGTAACCCATTCAGGACAGTTCAAAACATTGTAAAAAATAATACTATGGTGACACTGAACTACTCTGATGAAGGAATGTAAAAAAAAAGAAAAATGTTAAAAATGTTTACAAAATTGAATAAAAATGTGATAGCAATAAAGTTGATTAAAAAAATTAAGGGGACAGTGACAAAAAATACATTTAAATAAAATATATAACAAAAATTATCTCTCCTGTCTCCCTGTGGTCATTTACAAATAAGACTGCACACATAGGTCCCAAACATATGTAAACTGTGATTGCACTACACTTGTGAGGTAGAGTGAGAACAATAATTCTAGTACTAGACATCATGTTTAACTCTAAACTTGTAATCTGTAAAGGTTTGTAAAGCATTAGTTATAGATAATTTAATGCACCATAGTTTGGCCCCATTCCATGGGAGTGTGCAATTTTAAAGTTTGACATGTTAGGTAGCAATTTACTTGGCAAAACATCATTTTTTTTATATTCTACAAAAAAATTATATTATGTTCTGTTTGTGTGCTCTAAAATTTATTAAAGTGTATTTTTTCCTGAAAGGTTGCATTTGATAAACAGCTGTGCAAATATCGTGTGGCATAAAAAGTTGCAGCTACCACCATTTAATTCTACATAGCCTTCTCTTTCAGAAAATACACTATATTGCCAAAAGTATTGGGACACCCTTCAAAATCACTGGATTCAGATGTTCCAATCACCTCCATGGCCACAGGTGTATAAAATCAAGCACCTAGGCATGCAGACTGCTTTTACAAACATTTGTGAAAGAATGGGTCGCTCTTAGGAGCTCAGTGAATTCAAGCGTGGTACCATAATAGGTTGCTACCTGTACAACAAGTCCATCCATGAAATTTCCTTGCTAATAAATATTCCACAGTCAACTGTTAGTGGTATTATAACAAAGGGGAAGCATCTGGGAACAACAGCAACTCAGCCACAAAGTGGAAGGCCACGTAAAATGACAGAGTGGGGTCAGCGCATGCTGAAGTGAACAGTGCGCAGAAGTCACCAACTGTCTGCGGAAGTCAATAGCTAAATACCTCCAAAGTTCATGTGGCCTTCAGATTAGCACAACAACAGTAGGTATAGAGATTCATGGAATGAATTTCCATGGCTGAGCAGCTGCCTCCAAGCCTTACATCACCAAGTTCAATGCACACCACCACTGGACTCTAGGGCAGTGGAGGCATGTTCTCTGGAGTGGCAAATCACACTTCTTTGTCTAGCAAGCCAACTGACTTGTATGTTTGGCAGTTGCCAGGAGAACGGTACTTGCCTGACTGCATTATACCAAGTTTAAAGTTTGGTGAAGGGGGATTATGGTGTGGAGTTGGTTTTCAGGGGTTGGGCTTGGCTCCTTTGTTCCGCGAAGAAAACTCTTAAGGCGTCAACATAGACATTTTGGACAATTTCATGCTCCCAACTTTGTGGGAACAGTTTGGGGATGGCCCCTTCCTATTCCAACATGACTGTGCACCAGTGCACAAAGCAAGGTCCATAAAGGCATGGATGTGCAGGTTTGGGGTGGAGGAACTTGATTGGCCTGCACAGAGTCCTGACCTCAACCCGATACAACACCTTTGGGATGAATTAGAGCAGAGACTGGAAGCCAGGCCTTGTCATCTGGCATCAGTGCCTGACCTCACAACTGTGTGGTTCTGGAAGAATGGTCAACCATCCTCATAGACACACTCCGAAACCTTGTGGACAGCCTTCCCAGAATAGTTGAAGCTGTTATAGCTGCAAAGGGTGGGCCAACTCAATATTGAACCCTACAGACTGAGACTGATCATCAAAATTGGGCACAGATACTTCTGACCACTGGATACATAATTGACCCATGGATCTCTTTATTACAAAGCACAGGTCACCCATTTGGCTCAGTTACAACACTATATGGAACATTAGGTTCAGTGCAAGTATGGATGGGTGTTCCCGTATGTACTGGAGCAGCTATTTCTTTAGCTTGAAGAGGAGAGACCCAAGCTATACAGCAGAGCTCTATGGGAGAAAATTAACATCCCTGAACATATGCACAGCTTCCACCAACAAAACTAATAGGTGGAGACTGAATTCCACTGTCTCTGCCAGTTTTATAATATCAGAAGACACTTCTTTATCGACCGGGTAGAGATCGTGAATAGAGATGAGCGAATCGAACATGACGAAGTGGAATTCGTTTCGAAGATTAGGAAATATTCGATTCGCGACGAATCCGAAGATTAGCCAACTTCGGATGCACGAATCGAATTTTCCCAAAAATGGCGGCGACATGTGTGGCGACGGAGCGGGGATCTCTGGGAAGGCGCGCAGACAAGGCGCGCTGACCCATAATGCATTCATTCATGACATGTGATCGCATTAGCCAATCAGCAGCCAGCCAGCCAGCACTGTGTAATGGTGGAGCTATAAATCGCGGCCATCTTACAATTCTCCATTAGCCTCCGGTCATTCAAGAGAGACAGACCTCTCTGTATTAGGGACAGAGTTAGGGCCACAGAGACTTTAGGGCCACAGAATCGTTACTCAGGGACACAGAATCGTTACTCAGGGACACAGAATCGTTACTCAGGGACACAGAATTGTTACTCAGGGACACAGAATTGTTACTCAGCGACAGACACAGAATTGTTACTGAGGGACATAGAATTGTTACTGAGAGACACAGAATTGTTACTCAGGGACACAGAATTGTTACTCAGGGACACAGAATTGTTACTCAGGGACAGACACAGAATTGTTACTGAGGGACACAGAATTGTTACTGAGGGACACAGAATTGTTACTCAGGGACACAGAATTGTTACTCAGGGACACAGAATTGTTACTCAGGGACAGACACAGAATTGTTACAGAGGGACACAGAATTGTTACTGAGGGACACAGAATTGTTACTGAGGGACACAGAATTGTTACTCAGGGACACAGAATTGTTACTCAGGGACAGACACAGAATTGTTACTGAGGGACACCGAATTGTTACTGAGGGACACAGAATTGTTACTGAGGGACACAGAATTGTTACTCAGGGACACAGAATTGTTACTCAGGGACAGACACAGAATTGTTACTGAGGGACACAGAATTGTTACTGAGGGACACAGAATTGTTACTCAGGGACACAGAATTGTTATTCAGGGACACAGAATTGTTACTCAGCGACAGACACAGAATTGTTACTGAGGGACATAGAATTGTTACTGAGGGACACAAAATTGTTACTCAGGGACACAGAATTGTTACTCAGGGACACAGAATTGTTACTCAGGGACAGACACAGAATTGTTACTGAGGGACACAGAATTGTTACTGAGGGACACAGAATTGTTACTGAGGGACATAGAATTGTTACTCAGGGACACAGAATTGTTACTCAGGGACAGACAAAGAATTGTTAATGAGGGACACAGAATTGTTACTGAGGGACAGACAAAGAATTGTTACTGAGGGACACAGAATTGTTACTGAGGGACACAGAATTGTTACTCAGGGACACAGAATTGTTACTTTGGGACACAGAATTGTTACTCAGCGACAGACACAGAATTGTTACTGAGGGACATAGAATTGTTACTGAGGGACACAGAATTGTTACTGAGGGACACAGAATTGTTACTGAGGGACACAGAATTATTACTCAGGGACACAGAATTGTTACTCAGGGACACAGAATTGTTACTCAGGGACAGACACAGAATTGTTACTGAGGGACACAGAATTGTTACTGAGGGACACAGAATTGTTACTCAGGGACACAGAATTGTTACTCAGGGACAGACACAGAATTGTTACTGAGGGACACAGAATTGTTACTCAGGGACACAGAATTGTTACTCAGGGACACAGAATTGTTACTCAGGGACAGACACAGAATTGTTACTAAGGGACACAGAATTGTTACTCAGGGACACAGAATTGTTACTGAGGGACACAGAATTGTTACTCAGGGACAGACACAGAATTGTTACTCAGGGACACAGAATTGTTACTGAGGGACACAGAATTGTTACTCAGGGACACAGAATTGTTACTCAGGGACAGACACAGAATTGTTACTCAGGGACACAGAATTGTTACTCAGGGACACAGAATTGTTACTGAGGGACACAGAATTGTTACTGAGGGACACAGAATTGTTACTCAAGGACACAGAATTGTTACTGAGGGACACAGAATTGTTACTCAGGGACACAGAATTGTTACTCAGGGACAGACACAGAATTGTTACTCAGGGACACATAATTGTTACTCAGGGACACAGAATTGTTACTGAGGGACACAGAATTGTTACTCAGGGACACAGAATTGTTACTCAGGGACACAGAATTGTTACTCAGGGACACAGAATTGTTACTGAGGGACACAGAATTGTTACTCAGGGACAGACACAGAATTGTTACTCAGGGACACAGAATTGTTACTCAGGGACACATAATTGTTACTCAGGGACACAGAATTGTTACTGAGGGACACAGAATTGTTACTCAGGGACACATAATTGTTACTCAGGGACAGACACAGAATTGTTACTCAGGGACAGACACAGAATAGTTACTCAGGGACACAGAATTGTTACTGAGGGACACAGAATTGTTACTCAGGGACACAGAATTGTTACTCAGGGACACAGAATTGTTACTCAGGGACAGACATAGAATTGTTACTCAGGGACACAGAATTGTTACTCAGGGACACAGAATTGTTACTCAGGGACACAGAATTGTTACTCAGGGACAGGCACAGAATTGTTACTCAGGGACACAGAATTGTTACTCAGGGACACAGAATTGTTACTCAGGGACACAGAATTGTTACTCAGGGACACAGAATTGTTACTCAGGGACACAGAATTGTTACTCAGGGACAGACACAGAATTGTTACTCAGGGACACAGAATTGTTACTCAGGGACAGACACAGAATTGTTACTGAGGGACACAGAATTGTTACTGAGGGACACAGAATTGTTACTCAGGGACACAGAATTGTTACTGAGGGACACAGAATTGTTACTCAAGGACAGACACAGAATTGTTACTCAGGGACACAGAATTGTTACTGAGGGACACAGAATTGTTACTCAGGGACACAGAATTGTTACTCAGGGACAGACACAGAATTGTTACTCAGGGACAGACACAGAATTGTTACTGAGGGACACAGAATTGTTACTCAGGGACAGACACAGAATTGTTACTCAGGGACACAGAATTGTTACTCAGGGACACAGAATTGTTACTGAGGGACACAGAATTGTTACTCAGGGACACAGAATTGTTACTCAGGGACACAGAATTGTTACTGAGGGACACAGAATTGTTACTCAGGGGCAGACACAGAATTGTTACTCAGGGACACAGAATTGTTACTCAGGGACAGACACAGAATTGTTACTCAGGGACACAGAATTGTTACTCAGGGACACAGAATTGTTACTCAGGGACACAGAATCGTTGAATTAAAGAGTATGTCAGACAACACGCAGAGGAGTGGCAGAGGAGGCAATGTTTCAGGAGTGAGCAGACGTGGCAGCAGAGGAAGGGGTCGAGGCAGCACTAGTCGCAGCCAGAGGCCAGTGCTCCCGGTGTCATCCAGCGGTCGTGTCTCCACCGACAACCCTGCCGTCATCGATTGGTTGGCTCGGTCGTCTTCCTCTTCCCAGGTCACCTCTGACACCTACAGCCAACGGTCGGTGGGTACGTCAGACACAACCGTTAGTTGGCATGGCCCGGGAGCAAGCCCACTGAAATCACGTGTCCTCTACCTGCCCCTGTCCTTTGGTGTTCCCTCACCAAGCGAAGTATCGCATGCTGTGGGCTCAGCCCCACTGTACAGTGAGGAAGAGCTAACAGAGGGCGGTCAGGAACGGGGGGAGACATCCGCCTCTTCAGCAGCCAGGCGAAGAAGTACTGGCGAGGAGAGTGGCTCGGTAGCCGGTCTAGAGACAGGTCTGTCTCCTGACCCACACGCAGCCGAGGGGGCTAGTAGTGAGGCGGAGACCCTAATTGATGATGATGAGGCTGATCGCACTTGGCAGTCTCGTCGTCATCAGGCTATTGCTTCCGCATCATCAGGAGAAGAGGGTGCCAGCTTGGCAGCGAGCAAAACAGTCGGTGGGTTGCCCAGGAGGCAGCAGGGTCGCAGCAGTGTCAGTGGAGGCAAACGGCCACGGAGTAGAGCACCAGCTCCACTGCAGCCTACCACCACGGCCAGTAGTGGTGCTGGTGTGCACGGAGGAAGTAGCAGTCAGCCAGTGAGGAGTAGCGGGGGCAAAGTTTCCTACTCGGCGGTGTGGCAATTTTTCGTCAAGCCGCCCGAGGAAGTAAACGTAGCCGTATGTCGACTATGTGGCCAGAAAGTCAAGCGTGGCCAGGGGGCCCACCGCAAAGCACACCCTCCTTGAGCTGCAGCGGCAGAACGGAATTCCACAGCATCGCCTGATCTGCGATGTTGCAACAAGGTGGAATTCAACCCTACATATGTTAGACCGCCTTTACGAACAGCGAAAGGCCATCACCGATTTCCTGATGTTACAAGCGGATAAAGGTACTCCCCTGTGTAACTTAGATGTCAGCCATTGGCAGCTCATGCGTGACACCTGCCGCTTGCTCAGGCCCTTTGAGGAGGCCACACTATTCGTGAGTCGGCAGGACTATGGGATGAACGACGTCATTCCTCTGTTGCACGTCCTGGAACAAATGCTGTTAACAATGGCTGGTCAGGGTGCGGTAGACGTGGCGCACAGATCTCAACGCCACATGACCCCTGTGGGGGCAGGACAGGAAGAAGAGGAGGAGGTAGAGGAGGACATTGGTGCTCAGGAATTATTGAGTGAAATGGGTGGTTTTTCCACTCAGCGGACAGGAGTGGAGGAGCAGGAGCATCTGGTAGAGGAGGAGGAGGAGACAGAGGACCCAGACGCACCGTGGCAGTATGCTGTGGAGATGGAGGCAGGGAGTCCCTCGCATTCCTTGGCACAAATGGCCCATAGCATGCTCGGTTGCTTGCGTAGCAACAGCCGAATAATAACCATCAGACAGAGGGATGACTTTTGGCTGTCCACCTTGTTGGACCCTCGCTACCGTTCAAAAATGGTGGCCTTTTTCACACCTGCTGAGAGGGAGGCCAAAATAACGTACTATAAAAACCACCTATGTAGTCAGTTGGTCTCTGCCTTTCTGCGCCAACGTCCATCCTCAGACACTGTGGGCCCTGTGCGCTCGCGTTCCGCTGCCATGGCAGCAGGGGAGGGGTGGGGTGGTAGGAGCAGTGGCAGCTCCACCAGCAGCGGCTGCCTCAGTCTGCAGTCGATGATGAGTAGCTTTCTTCACCAGCGCAGTGAGGAAACTACTAACCAGCCGCAGCAGCAGCAGCATCAGGTGGACCTGGAGCAGGACCTCAAACAACAGGCTTGGGCCTACTTGGACAGCACCCTGCCAACCGAGGTAGACAATCCCCTTGACTACTGGGCAACGAAACTTGACCTTTGGCCCCAAGTAGCTGAATTTGCCCTTGAAAGGCTGTCATGCCCGGCCAGTAGCGTGGCATCGGAGCGCGTGTTTAGTGCGGCAGGAGGTATTGTAACTCCGCGGAGGACACGACTGTCCACCCAAAGTGTGGAGAGACTCACGTTTGTGAAAATGAATCAGGCGTGGATTAGTCTGGATTTCAAACCACCAGTTCCTGACACAACTGACTAAATCCGCCATGAATCATGCCCCAAACATGTTATTATTTTTAACATAGGCCTCTGTATGGCCTTCAATTTAAGCTGCTTACGCTTCGCCACTCTGCCATGGGCCCCTGTACCGCCTCCTCTTGCTGCTGCCAGGTCCAGAGTGTGTCATGGGTCCCTGTACGGCCTCCCATTGCTGCTGTCTCCATCGCCACACTCTGCCATGTGCCACTTTCAGGTCTCCTCACACTGCTGGTGGGTTCCATTTTGTCATAGGGTGCTGGCAGATTACGGGCCTCCCATTGCTGCTGCCAGGCCCGTAATCTGCCATGGGCCCCCGTACCGACTCCTCATGCTGCTGCCAGGCCCGTAATCTGTCATGGGCCCCTGTACCGATTCCTCATGCTGCTGCCAGGTCCAGAGTGTCTCATGGGTCCCTGTACGGCCTCCCATTGCTGCTGTCTCCATCGCAACACTCTGCCATGTGCCACTTTCAGGTCTCCTCACACTGCTGGTGGGTTCCATTTTTTCATAGGGTGCTGGCAGATTACGGGCCTCCCATTGCTGCTGCCAGGCCCGTAATCTGCCATGGGCCCCCGTACCGCCTCCTCATGCTGCTGCCAGGTCCAGAGTGTCTCATGGGTCCCTGTACGGCCTCCCATTGCTGCTGTCTCCATCGCCACTGTTATGATCCGACAGGCGGAGCCTTCCGGCTGCCAACTGATAGACCAACCCAGAGCGTGGGGTCTAAGCCCGGGCTGTGCCTTCACCAGGGCCCCTGATGGTGGGGATGGACTTGAAACAGTCCCGGGCCAGGTCACGACCTCTGGGCGGGCCCACCAGCGGCTGGGAAGGCCTCCGGGGATGCGTGTAGGTACCGGGAGAGCCAGATATGAGGCGGATGACGGCCCCAGCAGGGTGGCACGGATAGTGGTTCCGTGGGGGGTAAGCGGGGTACCAAATCAGCGGGCAAGGAGTAGTCAGGTCACATGCAGGGTCAGCCAGGTAAATCAGTCCGTAGAATAGTCAGGATATCCGAGTCAAAACGCAGGAGCAGGCAGAGTAGTCAGGACAAGCCGGGTCAAACACAGGGGCAGGCAGAGTAGTCAGGACAAGCCGGGTCAAACACAGGGGCAGGCAGCGTAGTCAGGGTCGAAAACAGGGTCACAGAACAGGAGCAGGTATCCAGGATCACATAAGACCTTGCGGCAATGGGTGACAGTGCAGGGCATCTTTAAATAGTGCGCCCTGCACTGTCATTGGCTGGCTGGGACGCGCCCCCGGCTGTCATTGGACGCCTGAGGCGCGCCCTCGACTCTCTACTGCGCATGCGCGGCGTCCTGTCAGCCGCGGCTCGCCACCAGTGCGCATGCGCGGGGGGACGGCGCCGTGATGCAGGATTCCGGCGCCGTGATCCCTGACACTGCCCCCCCCCAATGGGCACCCTCCGGGAGCCCCACTGATCTCTCCACCGCGGGTGTCCACGAAAAAATTCCCGGATGAGCCGGGGAGCGTGAATGTTCCGGGCGGGTTCCCATGAGTTCTCCTCAGGGCCATAACCCTTCCATTTTATTAGGAACTGGGTCTGGTTCCCCCTCCGTCGGCAACTGAGGATAGTCTCCACTTCGTATTCCTCCTGGTCATCTACGGAGATTGCCTCGGGAGGTCTGGACTCACGGTCCGGGAAAGGATCCGGTCTGGATGGTTTCAGGAGAGACACATGGAACACAGGATGTACCCTGAAGGTCTGCGGAAGCTCAAGCTCGTAGGCCACCTTGTTGACTACACGCTTTACCGGAAATGGGCCAATGTACTTGGGTCCCAGCTTCCTCGAAGGATGCTGCATCTTCAAGTTGGTTGTTGACAGCCATACCCGATCCCCTGGTTGAAGCAGTAATTCTCCTCTTCTTTTCCTGTCGAACGCCCTCTTACTGTCCCCTTGGGCTTTGGCGATGGCTTCCTGAATTGTCTTGTTATTGACAGAGAAGAAGTTTAAGACGTCCTGAGATGCCGGTACCGGGTTTTCAGGCATCAGGTCAGGGAGAAATGTGGGATGATACCCGTAATTGGCGAAGAACGGGGATTGCCCCGTTGCAGAGTGACTCGCGTTGTTGTACGCGAATTCTGCGGACGGCAACAACGTCAACCAGTCATCCTGAAGGTAGGACATGTAACATCGCAGGTATTGTTCCAGCGTTTGGTTGGTCCTCTCGGTTTGGCCGTTGGTCTGTGGGTGGTAGGCGGATGAAAGCGACAGCTTGATTCCTAGTGCTTTACACAAGGAGTTCCAGAACCTGGAGGTGAATTGGACTCCCCGATCTGACACTATATCTTCGGGGACCCCATGAAGCCTGACTACTTCCTTAATGAAGATCCGTGCCGTTTCAGGTGCCGATGGGGTTTTCTCCAGGGGTATAAAATGTGCCATCTTTGAGAAGCGGTCCACGACCACCATTATTGCTGTGTAGCCTTGGGATGGTGGGAGTTCGACCACAAAGTCCATGGCAATCATTTGCCAGGCCCGCTTGGGTATTGGTAATGGACGTAACAATCCCCATGCCCGGCTCCTGGAGGGCTTGTTCCTTTGACAGGTGGAGCAGGTCTGGACGTAACGCTCGCAGTCCTTATTCATGTTCGGCCACCAGAACGAGCGCCGTAGTAGTTCCAGAGTTTTCGCAACCCCGAAGTGACCTGCCATTCGATGGTCGTGGCAGTGCCCTAGGACCAGGGTTCGCACCTCTTCTGGGACCATGATCCGGTCTTCCTTCCAAAACAGCCCGCCGTGGTTCAGGAGGGGTGACCCCGACGGAACTGGTAGTCTTGTAGAAGCGTCGAGGAGTCTGGAACGAAGTTCTGTTTGTAGAGCAAGGAAACTTCCGGAAGGTAAGATGGTGTCAGGTGCCACTGTGTCATCGGGGTCCTCAAACATGCGGGACAGAGCGTCTGGTTTTGTGTTCTTAGTACCGGGTCGGTACGTAATATGGAGAGTGAATCGCGAGAAGAAAAGAGCCCATCTTGCCTGGCGAGGTCTCAGTCGTTTCGCTGTTCTTAAATATTCCAGGTTCTTGTGATCTGTGAAGACTAGGATTGGGTGTGTGGCTCCTTCCAGTAAGTACCTCCATTCTTCTAGAGCGGATTTGATGGCCAGGAGCTCCCGATCTCCAATGTCATAGTTACGTTCAGCCGGCGTCAACTTCCTGGAGAAGAACGCCACGGGGTGCAGTAGTTCCTTGGTTCCATTTCTTTGGGACAGAACCGCTCCTACCGCGTTCTCAGAGGCATCCACTTCCAAGACATATGGGAGGGAAGTATCCGGATGGCAGAGGATGGGCGCAGACGTGAATAATTTTTTGAGCTTCTCGAATGCCGTCTGGGCTTCGGAAGTCCACTTAAAACGGACCCCTTGTTTCATCAGTTGCGTGATCGGGGAGACCAGACCGGAGAAGTTCCTAACAAACTTTCTATAAAAATTGGAAAAGCCGATGAAACGCTGTACCCCCTTTTTGTCGGCGGGTATTGGCCAATCTAAGATCGCCGTGACCTTCTGGGGATCCATCGCGACCCCCACGGAAGAGAGAACCAGTCCCAAGAACGTGATTTCGCGCTGTTCGAAACAGCACTTTTCTGCCTTGGCGTATAGCCCGTGTTGACGCAACCGTTCTAATACCCGTACTACGTGACCTCGATGAACCTCCAGTGAAGGGGAGAAAATTAGGATGTCATCCAAATAAACTACTACAAAGACATCGAGGAAATCACGAAAAACATCGTTGATGAAATGCTGGAAGGTTGCCGGTGCATTACAGAGCCCGAATGGCATCACTAGATATTCGTAGTGACCGAATCTCGTACGGAAGGCCGTCTTCCACTCATCCCCCTCCCTGATACGGACAAGGTTATAGGCCCCCCGCAGGTCTAGTTTAGTGAATATCATTGCCGATTTTAATCTCTGGAGGAGCTCGGGGACTAACGGTAAGGGATAACGGTTCTTTACCGTTATCTTGTTTAGATCACGGTAGTCTATGCAGGGCCGTAATGATTTGTCCTTCTTCTCTACGAAGAACAGCCCGGCCCTGGCTGGGGATGTGGAAGGACGAATAAACCCCTTCCGCAGATTCTCGTCAATATATTCCCTCAGTACACCCGATTCCGTTTCTGACAAGGGAAAGATCCGGCCGAACGAGATCTCAGATCCGGGTAGGAGGTCTATAGGACAATCGTAAGAACGGTGTGGGGGAAGAACGTCAGCCCCTCGCTTACTGAAAACGTCCAAGAAGTCATGGTAGGCCGGGGGAATAGTCTGGGATAGATTGGCATCACCGTCCAAGCACAGGAGGAACCGGGGACCCACGGATCCCGTGACCTGGCAGTGATTCAAACAGTAGGGTGACCTAAATTGAATCGTCCCCCTTTCCCAGTCAACCTGGGGGTTATGGGCCCGCAGCCAAGGGAGCCCCAGAATGACTGGAAATAGGGGTGATGCGATGGCATCCAAACGGAGGAACTCCTGGTGATGGTCTGCTATTGTGGTAAAAATGGGTGGTGTCTCCTGGTCCACCACCCCTGATTTTATACTGGAGCCATCTGCCAAGAAGATGTTGAACCCCCTTTCTTTGGTCTGCAGTGGTATTTTTTGCCGGTGGGCAAAAGTCAGGTCGACAAAGCAACTACAAGCTCCAGAGTCAACGATTGCGGTCACCGATAGTGTTCTTCCCGGGAGCTGCAAAGACACAGGTATGGCCAGGTAATTGGACTGATCATCCCTTCCTGCGGGTAAGGTAAAAGAAAAGGAAGCGG
The DNA here is from genome assembly GCF_062004578.1 of Staurois parvus. Lineage (NCBI taxonomy): Eukaryota > Metazoa > Chordata > Amphibia > Anura > Ranidae > Staurois > Staurois parvus. The sequence goes on from NW_028318515.1 coordinate 9,525,555, forward strand.
ACTTACTCATCTTTGCAGGACAGGAGCGCACCTGGTGACCAGCTTCCCCGCAGTACAGGCATAGGTTCAGCGATCGTCTCCTTTGACGTTCCTCGACCGACAAGTGGGAACGGGCCAGTCCCAGCTGCATGGGTTCCGGGTTGTCCCCCGATTCCGTGCCTCGGGGATGGTTCCCCGGGGTTGGAGCTGTGTCTCTCGGTGGGATCCATGCCACCCTTTGACCCTGGCTGCTCCTTTCCAGCCGACGTTCCCTTAACCTACGGTCAATCTGGATGGCCAACTCAATCAGTCTTTCCAGGGAGTCTGGTAGGCCTACTCGTGCTAGTTCGTCCTTGAGAGACTCAGACAGCCCGATGCGGAACTGGTGACATAAGGCCGCATCGTTCCATCTGGTGTCTCCCATGCATCGCCTAAAGTCGGACGCGTATTCTTCGGCTGTCCGGCGGCCTTGCCGCAGAGAGTATAGGGTAGCCTCTGCGGAGGCAGCCCGCTGAGGGTCGTCATACAATACTGCCATGGCCTGAAAGAACTTGGTCACGGAGTCAAGCTGGGGGTCACGCCTCTCCATCAGACGGTGAGCCCAATCCTGGGGCTCATCCTGAAGGAGAGAGACTATAAACCCCACCCTGACGGTCTCGGAGGAGAATGTGCGGGGCTGCAAGTCAAAATATAGTGTGCAAGCATTCCGGAAGGCTCGGAAGCGGCTCCGGTCACCACGGAACCGTTCCGGCAGGGGAACGCGGGGCTCAGGAGCTAAGGGTGTAGCAACCGCTCCGGATGTCGGGGTAGCGGGAGGTTCCACAGACGGGGGACTCTGAGCAGGGGGAGTCTGGGGGGCTAATGTCTCCATGCGGTCTTCCAGTCGGGCGCAGCGACTGTGGAAGTTCTGGAAGGCCTGGGTCAAAGTTGCCAGGTGCTGGCAAATATCCTCTAGGGACGCCGGTCCACCTCCTGGCTCTGTCATGGCCGCAAGGTACTGTTATGATCCGCCAGGCGGAGCCTTCCGGCTGCCAACTGATAGACCAACCCAGAGCGTGGGGTCTAAGCCCGGGCTGTGCCTTCACCAGGGCCCCTGATGGTGGGGATGGACTTGAAACAGTCCCGGGCCAGGTCACGACCTCTGGGCGGGCCCACCAGCGGCTGGGAAGGCCTCCGGGGATGCGTGTAGGTACCGGGAGAGCCAGATATGAGGCGGATGACGGCCCCAGCAGGGTGGCACGGATAGTGGTTCCGTGGGGGGTAAGTGGGGTACCAAATCAGCGGGCAAGGAGTAGTCAGGTCACATGCAGGGTCAGCCAGGTAAATCAGTCCGTAGAATAGTCAGGATATCCGAGTCAAAACGCAGGAGCAGGCAGAGTAGTCAGGACAAGCCGGGTCAAACACAGGGGCAGGCAGAGTAGTCAGGACAAGCCGGGTCAAACACAGGGGCAGGCAGCGTAGTCAGGGTCGAAAACAGGGTCACAGAACAGGAGCAGGTATCCAGGATCACATAAGACCTTGCGGCAATGGGTGACAGTGCAGGGCATCTTTAAATAGTGCGCCCTGCACTGTCATTGGCTGGCTGGGACGCGCCCCCGGCTGTCATTGGACGCCTGAGGCGCGCCCTCGACTCTCTACTGCGCATGCGCGGCGTCCTGTCAGCCGCGGCTCGCCGCCAGTGCGCATGCGCGGGGGGGCGGCGCCGTGATGCAGGATTCCGGCGCCGTGATCCCTGACAGCCACACTCTGCCATGTGCCACTTTCAGGTCTCCTCACACTGCTGGTGGGTTCCATTTTGTCATAGGGTGCTGGCAGATTACGGGCCTCCCATTGCTGCTGCCAGACCCGTAATCTGCCATGGGCCCCCGTACCGACTCCTCATGCTGCTGCCAGGCCCGTAATCTGTCATGGGCCCCTGTACCGCCTCCTCATGCTGCTGCCAGGTCCAGAGTGTGTCATGGGTCCCTGTACGGCCTCCCATTGCTGCTGTCTCCATCGCCACACTCTGCCATGTGCCACTTTCAGGTCTCCTCACACTGCTGGTGGGTTCCATTTTGTCATAGGGTGCTGGCAGATTACGGGCCTCCCATTGCTGCTGCCAGGCCCGTAATCTGCCATGGGCCCCCGTACCGACTCCTCATGCTGCTGCCAGGCCCGTAATCTGTCATGGGCCCCTGTACCGCCTCCTCATGCTGCTGCCAGGTCCAGAGTGTCTCATGGGTCCCTGTACGGCCTCCCATTGCTGCTGTCTCCATCGCCACACTCTGCCATGTGCCACTTTCAGGTCTCCTCACACTGCTGGTGGGTTCCATTTTGTCATAGGGTGCTGGCAGATTACGGGCCTGCCATTGCTGCTGCCAGGCCCATAATCTGCCATGGGCCCCGTACCGCCTCCTCATGCTGCTGCCAGGTCCAGAGTGTCTCATGGGTCCCTGTACGGCCTCCCATTGCTGCTGTCTCCATCGCCACACTCTGCCATGTGCCACTTTCAGGTCTCCTCACACTGCTGGTGGGTTCCATTTTGTCATAGGGTGCTGGCAGATTACGGGCCTCCCATTGCTGCTGCCAGGCCCGTAATCTGCCATGGGCCCCCGTACCGCCTCCTCATGCTGCTGCCAGGTCCAGAGTGTCTCATGGGTCCCTGTACGGCCTCCCATTGCTGCTGTCTCCATCGCCACACTCTGCCATGTGCCACTTTCAGGTCTCCTCACACTGCTGGTGGGTTCCATTTTGTCATAGGGTGCTGGCAGATTACGGGCCTCCCATTGCTGCTGCCAGGCCCGTAATCCGCCATGGGCCCCCGTACCGACTCCTCATGCTGCTGCCAGGCCCGTAATCTGTCATGGGCCCCTATACCGCCTCCTCATGCTGCTGCCAGGTCCAGAGTGTCTCATGGGTCCCTGTACGGCCTCCCATTGCTGCTGTCTCCATCGCCACACTCTGCCATGTGCCACTTTCAGGTCTCCTCACACTGCTGGTGGGTTCCATTTTGTCATAGGGTGCTGGCAGATTACGGGCCTCCCATTGCTGCTGCCAGGCCCGTAATCTGCCATGGGCCCCCGTACCGACTCCTCATGCTGTTGCCAGGCCCGTAATCTGTCATGGGCCCCTGTACCGCCTCCTCATGCTGCTGCCAGGTCCAGAGTGTCTCATAGGTCCCTGTACGGCCTCCCATTGCTGCTGTCTCCATCGCCACACTCTGCCATGTGCCACTTTCAGGTCTCCTCACACTGCTGGTGGGTTCCATTTTGTCATAGGGTGCTGGCAGATTACGGTCCTCCCATTGCTGCTGCCAGGCCCGTAATCTGCCATGGGCCCCCGTACCGACTCCTCATGCTGCTGCCAGGCCCGTAATCTGTCATGGGCCCCTGTACCGCCTCCTCATGCTGCTGCCAGGTCCAGAGTGTGTCATGGGTCCCTGTACGGCCTCCCATTGCTGCTGTCTCCATCGCCACACTCTGCCATGTGCCACTTTCAGGTCTCCTCACACTGCTGGTGGGTTCCATTTTGTCATAGGGTGCTGGCAGATTACGGGCCTCCCATTGCTGCTGCCAGGCCCGTAATCTGCCATGGGCCCCCATACCGACTCCTCATGCTGCTGCCAGGCCCGTAATCTGTCATGGGCCCCTGTACCGCCTCCTCATGCTGCTGCCAGGTCCAGAGTGTCTCATGGGTCCCTGTACGGCCTCCCATTGCTGCTGTCTCCATCGCCACACTCTGCCATGTGCCACTTTCAGGTCTCCTCACATTGCTGGTGGGTTCCATTTTGTCATAGGGTGCTGGCAGATTACGGGCCTCCCATTGCTGCTGCCAGGCCCGTAATCTGCCATGGGCCCCCGTACCACCTCCTCATGCTGCTGCCAGGTCCAGAGTGTGTCATGGGTCCCTGTACGGCCTCCCATTGCTGCTGTCTCCATCGCCACACTCTGCCATGTGCCACTTTCAGGTCTCCTCACACTGCTGGTGGGTTCCATTTTGTCATAGGGTGCTGGCAGATTACGGGCCTCCCATTGCTGCTGCCAGGCCCGTAATCTGCCATGGGCCCCCGTACCGCCTCCTCATGCTGCTGCCAGGTCCAGAGTGTCTCATGGGTCCCTGTACGGCCTCCCATTGCTGCTGTCTCCATCGCCACACTCTGCCATGTGCCACTTTCAGGTCTCCTCACACTGCTGGTGGGTTCCATTTTGTCATAGGGTGCTGGCAGATTACGGGCCTCCCATTGCTGCTGCCAGGCCCGTAATCTGCCATGGGCCCCCGTACCGCCTCCTCATGCTGCTGCCAGGTCCAGAGTGTCTCATGGGTCCCTGTACGGCCTCCCATTGCTGCTGTCTCCATCGCCACACTCTGCCATGTGCCACTTTCAGGTCTCCTCACATTGCTGGTGGGTTCCATTTTGTCATAGGGTGCTGGCAGATTACGGGCCTCCCATTGCTGCTGCCAGGCCCGTAATCTGCCATGGGCCCCCGTACCGACTCCTCATGCTGCTGCCAGGTCCAGAGTGTGTCATGGGTCCCTGTACGGCCTCCCATTGCTGCTGTCTCCATCGCCACACTCTGCCATGTGCCACTTTCAGGTCTCCTCACACTGCTGGTGGGTTCCATTTTGTCATAGGGTGCTGGCAGATTACGGGCCTCCCATTGCTGCTGCCAGGCCCGTAATCTGCCATGGGCCCCCGTACCGACTCCTCATGCTGCTGCCAGGCCCGTAATCTGTCATGGGCCCCTGTACCGCCTCCTCATGCTGCTGCCAGGTCCAGAGTGTGTCATGGGTCCCTGTACGGCCTCCCATTGCTGCTGTCTCCATCGCCACACTCTGCCATGTGCCACTTTCAGGTCTCCTCACACTGCTGGTGGGTTCCATTTTGTCATAGGGTGCTGGCAGATTACGGGCCTCCCATTGCTGCTGCCAGGCCCGTAATCTGCCATGGGCCCCCGTACCGACTTCTCATGCTGCTGCCAGGCCCGTAATCTGTCATGGGCCCCTGTACCGCCTCCTCATGCTGCTGCCAGGTCCAGAGTGTGTCATGGGTCCCTGTACGGCCTCCCATTGCTGCTGTCTCCATCGCCACACTCTGCCATGTGCCACTTTCTGGTCTCCTCACACTGCTGGTGGGTTCCATTTTGTCATAGGGTGCTGGCAGATTACGGGCCTCCCATTGCTGCTGCCAGGCCCGTAATCTGCCATGGGCCCCCGTACCGACTCCTCATGCTGCTGCCAGGCCCGTAATCTGTCATGGGCCCCTGTACCGCCTCCTCATGCTGCTGCCAGGTCCAGAGTGTCTCATGGGTCCCTGTACGGCCCCCCATTGCTGCTGTCTCCATCGCCACACTCTGCCATGTGCCACTTTCAGGTCTCCTCACACTGCTGGTGGGTTCCATTTTGTCATAGGGTGCTGGCAGATTACGGGCCTCCCATTGCTGCTGCCAGGCCCGTAATCTGCCATGGGCCCCCGTACCGACTCCTCATGCTGTTGCCAGGCCCGTAATCTGTCATGGGCCCCTGTACCGCCTCCTCATGCTGCTGCCAGGTCCAGAGTGTCTCATGGGTCCCTGTACGGCCTCCCATTGCTGCTGTCTCCATCGCCACACTCTGCCATGTGCCACTTTCAGGTCTCCTCACACTGCTGGTGGGTTCCATTTTGTCATAGGGTGCTGGCAGATTACGGTCCTCCCATTGCTGCTGCCAGGCCCGTAATCTGCCATGGGCCCCCGTACCGACTCCTCATGCTGCTGCCAGGCCCGTAATCTGTCATGGGCCCCTGTACCGCCTCCTCATGCTGCTGCCAGGTCCAGAGTGTGTCATGGGTCCCTGTACGGCCTCCCATTGCTGCTGTCTCCATCGCCACACTCTGCCATGTGCCACTTTCAGGTCTCCTCACACTGCTGGTGGGTTCCATTTTGTCATAGGGTGCTGGCAGATTACGGGCCTCCCATTGCTGCTGCCAGGCCCGTAATCTGCCATGGGCCCCTGTACCGCCTCCTCATGCTGCTGCCAGGTCCAGAGTGTGTCATGGGTCCCTGTACGGCCTCCCATTGCTGCTGTCTCCATCGCCACACTCTGCCATGTGCCACTTTCAGGTCTCCTCACACTGCTGGTGGGTTCCATTTTGTCATAGGGTGCTGGCAGATTACGGGCCTCCCATTGCTGCTGCCAGGCCCGTAATCTGCCATGGGCCCCCGTACCGACTCCTCATGCTGCTGCCAGGCCCGTAATCTGTCATGGGCCCCTGTACCGCCTCCTCATGCTGCTGCCAGGTCCAGAGTGTCTCATGGGTCCCTGTACGGCCTCCCATTGCTGCTGTCTCCATCGCCACACTCTGCCATGTGCCACTTTCAGGTCTCCTCACATTGCTGGTGGGTTCCATTTTGTCATAGGGTGCTGGCAGATTACTGGCCTCCCATTGCTGCTGCCAGGCCCGTAATCTGCCATGGGCCCCCGTACCGCCTCCTCATGCTGCTGCCAGGTCCAGAGTGTCTCATGGGTCCCTGTACGGCCTCCCATTGCTGCTGTCTCCATCGCCACACTCTGCCATGTGCCACTTTCAGGTCTCCTCACACTGCTGGTGGGTTCCATTTTGTCATAGGGTGCTGGCAGATTACGGGCCTCACATTGCTGCTGCCAGGCCCGTAATCTGCCATGGGCCCCCGTACCGCCTCCTCATGCTGCTGCCAGGTCCAGAGTGTCTCATGGGTCCCTGTACGGCCTCCCATTGCTGCTGTCTCCATCGCCACACTCTGCCATGTGCCACTTTCAGGTCTCCTCACACTGCTGGTGGGTTCCATTTTGTCATAGGGTGCTGGCAGATTACGGGCCTCCCATTGCTGCTGCCAGGCCCGTAATCTGCCATGGGCCCCCGTACCGCCTCCTCATGCTGCTGCCAGGTCCAGAGTGTCTCATGGGTCCCTGTACGGCCTCCCATTGCTGCTGTCTCCATCGCCACACTCTGCCATGTGCCACTTTCAGGTCTCCTCACACTGCTGGTGGGTTCCATTTTGTCATAGGGTGCTGGCAGATTACGGGCCTCCCATTGCTGCTGCCAGGCCCGTAATCTGCCATGGGCCCCTGTACCGCCTCCTCATGCTGCTGCCAGGTCCAGAGTGTGTCATGGGTCCCTGTACGGCCTCCCATTGCTGCTGTCTCCATCGCCACACTCTGCCATGTGCCACTTTCAGGTCTCCTCACACTGCTGGTGGGTTCCATTTTGTCATAGGGTGCTGTATGGCCTCCCATTGCTGCTGCCTCCACCGCCACACTGTGGCTCCACACTCTGGTTTTGGCCCCGTGACTGCCCAAATGAGTGAAGTGTGCGGTGATTCTAAGATCGACGGCACTCATCTGCATGTCATACTGACTGACAGTATTATTTCTCTTCCCCAACAGACTCCAAGGGCATTTAAATTAAAGGTACAGTGTTCTGCACTAATATAAAGGCTCTCTGAAGCCTAGAAACACCCTTTTTATAAGTTAAATTCGCAGCGAATATATTCGCCTCGAATCGAATTTATTCCTCGAATTCGCCGAATCGAATTTTTGAATACTTCGCTCATCTCTGATCGTGAAGCCTGTCATTTAGCTTCTGGTTGGGAAAACCCATTTATCTAACCAATCCAGATTTTTATGTACAAAGACTACCACCTCAAATATGTTTGTTGAATATATTAAGGTACCTGTTTACTCTTTTGTTGTACCTTGTTGTTTTGCATTTTCTTTGTGTATCATCCATGCCTGCATATAACTTGTTTGGGTTCGGCATGCAGCCGGAACACCTAACGTCTAAGGGGGGAGGTATATAAGCAGGATGCTTATGTTAGTTTAGATAGTTGCTGCCCCAGGCGGAAGGGTTAGGGTTAATGTTATTTCCCAAGTTTTTCATTGGTGGGATTTCTTGGGTCTGACCCAATGGTCCTTTGCCTATAAAAAGGACAATGGTCCAGTGAGATGCATGTCACCTCTGGACAAGGTTGTTTACCATCTAAAGCCTTCCACTATGTAGGGGGACTGCTGGAACCTGTAGTCTGCTCTGAAGATACCAGCTACTGGATTCTGCAAACCATGGACTATGCCATGAATGGAATCTACATATGCAGGAATTCCTGGTAGCACGCACGCCTGATGTAGAGACTAGGGGCATAGAGACTGAACTGTGTTGTACTTTGAACTTTGTAATGTTCAGAACCTTTTTAGTAAATATTTCAAAAGTTGCCTTTTGCCTGGTCTGAAGTTACTCAAGGTGTGTATGCAAGTAACATATGCTACAGTGGCATGTCACTAGGTGCATTGGGGTATGAAGACAGCAAGTGGTTATTAAGGTTAGAGGAAGCCATCAGTCATTTCAAGCAGCCTGTTGTGAATAGTGTAACTGTGATGGGTGGGACCAGGGCCATCTTTAATATTGAATGGATCCTGAGCAAATATTTTCTTGGGCCCCCCATTTGCAGTTTTGCTCTCCACCTGCTCTAAGACATACAATAAATAGCAGCTAGACTCAAACTTATTTTACCACAGCAGATCAGATTGGTTGCCAGAGGTTACAGTATTTCATTTCCACTAACTGACTGGTTGCTAGAGGTTACAGCACACATTACGGCTCACTTATTAGAATGCTAGAGGTTACAGCATGGTTTCTGCTTGCTGATTGGTTGTTAGAGCTCACTGCACATCATTACTGTTCACTGATTGGTTGCTAGAGGTTACTGAACATCTTTTCCTCTCACTGATTCGCGCTTGAGGTCGCTCTACAACCTTACCACTCACTGATTGGTTGCGAGAGGTTACTGCACATTATTACCACTTACTGATTGGTTGCTAGAGGTTACTGCACATCATTACCACTCACCCATTGGTTGCTAGAGGTTTCTGCACATCCTTACCACTCACTGATTGGTTGCTAGAGCTTACTGCACATCATTACCTCTCACTGATTGGCTGCTTGAGATTACTGCTAACTGGTTGCTAGAGGTTACGGCATATCATTACTGCTAATTGATTGGTTTCTAGAGCTTACTGCACATCATTATTGCTCACTAATTGGTTGCTAGAGATTAGAACAGATCACTACTGTTCACTGATTGGTTGCAGTTGGTTACTATGCGTCATTACCACTTACTTATTGATTGATACAGGTTACAGCACATCATTACAGCTCATTGATTGGTTGCTAGAGGTTATCCCATCCCACCATTGCCACTGATCCAATCAACCCCCCAGCACTGTCACTGATTACAGCCACCCCCCCGCACTGCCACTGATTCCAGAAGACCTAAGATCTCTGGGGGCTTTCTGTCTATTGGTGGGTCCCTTCACTTTCCCAGTTCATGGTATGCAGGCAGTGAAGAGATGATGTGTTGTAACCTGCAGCAACAAATCAGTGAAATGTAATTACAATTATTGGTCTGCACTACACATGACATACATCTTTATCAACCCTGTCAGTACATCTTTGCATCATAAATTGCCCTGCTAACCTCTGCACCCGAGACCTCCCCATCCTCTGCAATTCAACCCCCCCCCCCCACCTTAACTTTACGTGCCTCCTCTGCTCAGCTTTGCACCCACCTTCCTTACCTCAGTACATCCTCTGCTTTCTCACTTGTGCACCCCAAACTGTAATCCCCCCCCCCCCACACACACACACACACACACTTTGCATACCTTTGCAGAACAGGCAAATGGTAGGCTCAGTGACCACAGTTGCAGGCAACACTTTCAAGAATGCTCCTGTTTACTTCCCCATTGGGCAGTGTTCATGGTAATGGTGGCTGGAACCTCAGGAGGGCAAAATATACATATGAATGCCAGAGCTATTTACATATGAATGCCGCCGACCTGCTGCTATTTACATGTGAATGCTGACATGGTCTGCATGTCAGTCATCTGTACATGACAATAGGGCAGAGCTGGGCAGCATAAGTGACTGCACTTCACACTGAGATATCAGGACACAGCATGGGATGAATACTCCAAGAAACAAGGAAATGTAAATTAAGACACTTGGCAAGTATGGGGCAGCTGCATTGGGTCCCACAGCAATGACTGGGCCCAGGGCAGCTGCCCCTTGTGCCCCTCCTTAAAGATGGCCCTGGGTGGGATAGCCACTTGCAGCAAGGGAGTTGTTGTCGGCACTCTCTCTGTGAGTGGTCTGTCTCTCATGGCAACAGGAGCAGATTGGCACCACAGAGGTCCCCAGCCTGTACAGAAGTAGGAAGAGCAACAGTTAAGTAATATAAAGCACATATAAAGCTTATGCTAGGTACACGGTGGGGTTCCACTTTGCTATTGGGAGTGAGGTAGTGGAGATACACTGGATGGGTGGAGTGGACATAGGTTCAGCGTGTCCCTCCTAAATGCAACAGCTACTGTGAAGGTTTACATTGACAAAGGAATGAAAGAGTTAACTGGAGAACAGTTTGTTGGCTCACGTGTGCATGGTGTAAAACACAAAACATAGGTACTCCATGTGTAAGGCAGTGACCCTGTTCAAGGTGCCTAGCATATCCCAGAAGAATCCACCCTTTGGGGGTAGGTCTCCAGTACAACCTAGACATGGCACCCAACAAGTAGTGGAAACATGAAGGAAGTATCACCTCCCTACCCACCTGGCCCACACCTTAGAAGCTCCCGAGGAACTGGCTTAAATTTCTCAGTGGGTGGCCCTGCTGACCCCCTCTCCCTTCTGCATAAGTTGATCGCTCAATCAACTTTTGTCAAAGAACCCTGCTGGAAAATTTGTGGTGAATATCCAACCCAATCAGATACAGCTACTATTCAGATATTTGGATAGCCAGTGGAGATCAGCTGTCAAAATACAATAACTGGGATATTTGTCCATCTGAGCTGTACAGCGTGGTTGGAGGTATCTGTTCATGGTTTTGTTCAGTCTATAGACTGTGTATGGTTAGCCTAAGCACTATACCAAATAAATTAATCCAAAAAGAGAATATTCCCTCTTTTTTCAACTACCTATGTGTGCAACAACAAAAAAAATCCCCATATATTTCTAAACGTGAACTACCAGAAAATCATAAAGTCCAAAGTCCCAATAATCAGAACAAAATCATAAAAGTCCAGTGTCTCAATAATCAAAATAATGAAACCAAAAAGTTATGAATCTTGCAACGTTGATTGTGTTCAGTGAATTATGTGAAAAACCTCAAAGAAAAAGAAACTCACAATAGTGCATTACCGTAATAGAATCAGAAGAAAGAAAAAAAAAAAAAAAAGTGACGTCATACGTAAGAAACAGGAACCGGAAGTGTTACAGCGGCCATCTTTGTTGGGGAATCGCTGGATACCTGTGTATGACCTGCCTGGAAAACTGGGGGAACTGCCTGGTAATCCCCATTAAGCGGGGTTCTCTGCTCTAATCGCATATTTTTATGTAAGAAGATTCATTAAAATGCTACTTTAAATACATGGAGGTATATCATGGCAAATATTTATTATACTGGAGCCTGGTAAAACCATGATTACAGACCTGTGAAAGTGGATGGCATTATAACATCACCCTGACAATAAGTGCAAGGAGGAGAGGAGGAGAAAGTTCTTTTGGAGGATTTCTACTAAATATATTATAAAGGCGTGGTTTTTCTCTACGGTTGGTAAGGGTATATTTGCCTTACTCACTAGAAGTGTCACGTGTGGATAGCAATTTCACTGAGTGTTTCACTTCAGGATTTCAGAGTTTTTTGAGCACAAGTATTTTTATTAATTGTTTGGAAGGTTTTCACTAGTGTGTCACTATCACTTAGTGTGGCACAATTCTATGATACACATTTGTGTGTGCATGTAAGCGTAAATATATAAGATATTTTTTTTTTTTTTTTTTTCTTTCTGGTAACCCTTTCACTGTTCATGCCATTGAGCTTTTTTCCTTTGAACTATACACAGAAGCCATACTGTCATACTGCTTTCACAATGTCCATTCACAGAACACCCTGTATATTTTATTAATAACTGACAGAATACTTGGGACAGAGCTTAGAAGACTATTCCTGCTAAGCTCTGCTTCTAAAATTCTACCATTGTTATAGCTACAGTACGTGCCTAAATCATAGGTGGAAATGGAGCTACAAGAATATCAACAAGATGTGGAAGGTCAGTGACATATCAGATATTCTCTTTGAGGCAACTAATTGAAAGGGTCTTTAAGAATGGAATAGAAATGCAACTTTTTTGATGATTTTAGAGCAGTATTTGATAGTATCATGAAAACATATATATATATATATATTATACAGTACATATAGACACAGAAATAAGAACCTGACCAAGGTACTGCTACTGGTCCTATGCCCCTGTTTGGGAGATTTCCATTCACTTTCTGTTCAGAAATTATCCACGATTGAAAACTAAACAAATTAGTAAAAAACTGACATAGATTCTAACCCTTATCAATTTTAATGCTAAAAGAAAAGGTGAATGGCAATAGTCTTTAAAGGAGAAGTGCGAGATATAAAAAATAAACATTTATCATCACCAATGTGGCTGCAGCAATGATCCAATGCTGCAGCGTTTCCTCACCGGCTCTAAGAATAAGAAATAAGTGCTCACATGACCACTGATTACTCATTTCTCAGTCTTTCCAGAGCAGAGAGTAGTGACTGTTAGCAGTTAGCACTCACTGGAGGCCAAGGATGTAGAGGGTGCAGGGGCAGCTGGCTCAGGCTCTCAGTGGCATGCATCCTCTGGGATCTCAGAGGACACCAGTTTTGGGGAAACGCTTAAGGCGGAGTCATGGTGTGACGTCACCCTGCACCGGCGTGTCAGCTAACACTGTCTTTTGTTATACAAATTGTGCTTTACCATACATGTAAGTGCATGACTTTTTAAATAAAGTATTTTAAGTTACTGCACTATGAGGCTTCTCCCTATTTCCACCTTATATATGCGTGCATGATGAGTGGTATTGGGATTTCCAGCTTACTCCATTGATGTGATCGGTTTCCATTTGAGAGGGTGTCAGCTAGAATGTCATCTTTGATTTTGTGTTTAAACTCTTTTTGATCTCTGTCATTCATTTCGATCTGGTAAGAGGCCATTCTCTTTCTCCCTGAGAAGCACTTTGAGCACTGGAACACTTTTTGAAGTGGAACTTTACAAGCACTGAGAACATTTTCACAATGTTTGTTTAATAGGAACCATATGGATTTTCTTTAGTTGATTAGATATGGTGCAAATATTATGATTTATATGTTCATATTTGGTTATCAGCATTCATTATAAAATAATATTTGACTTAAAGGGACAGCGCACTTTTTGGTTTCAATGTTAGTGGGTCCAGTATTCAGGATATTTTGTTGCAGCAGTCCCATATACACAATTTAGGTGGTGTCAGCAGCCGAATGGCGGTAGCCTCTAGCGGCCCACTGGCCGGAGTCCTTCAGGGCGCGGAGTATAAGCCTCAGTCTGCTGGTTCACCAGAGCCCCTGATGGTGGGGATGGACTTGAAGCAGCCTGAGACCAGGTCGCGACCCCCGAGAAACACCAGCTGTGGTAGAGGCGGATGCCAATGGCGTAGAGCAGGTAAGAGCCAGATGTGAATAGGTATGCGTGGTCAGACAGGCCGGGTTGGCAACAGCGGAGCAGACAGTACAGAGCGGCAGGCAAAAGAATAACAGGTCACAAGCCGGGTTCAGTAACAGGAGGTCAGGCAATCAGGATCAGGCAGAGAATAGTCAGGACAAGCCAGGGGTCAGAGCAGGAGAAGACAGCAGTATCAGGAACAGGCTGGGTAGGCAACAAGGTAATCAGGAACACAGGAGCAATCAGGAACACAGGTACAGGGAACAAGACCATAAGGCGATTTGGAGATGCACAGGGCTGATTTAAATAGGGCGCCCTGTGCCCTCATTGGTGACAGGCATGCGGCCGCGATCGTGAGTTCGCATGCACGGCCGCCGCCGCGATCGTCTATGTCTCAATGCTCGCCGGCTAGTGCGTGTCGGCGATCTGCACATGTACGCACCTCCGAGCAGCCGGGATCCCTGACAGGTGGGCTGAGCGCAGGAATTTATTTTTTATTTTAATGTCTAAATACTAAACCTTTGTCTTGGTTAAAAACATAGTTTAAACCCCTGTCAGTTTTTCTTAATCATTAAGAGACTTCCCTTCGTTTCCTGTCTTGTACACAGTGCAGAAAAGGAGAGAAAGTCTCTCTGAAATGACAGAAATGCTCTCAGACAGCTTTTATACACAATGAGTATTTCCACTGGAAGTCCTCCCTTCTACTCCTATTCTGGTGACAAATCAAAATGATGGATTTTTCTATCAAGTTCAGTTTTGGTGACAGTCGTTACCAAGACAAAAAAAAATGTGAAATTCTCCGGAGGATATACATGTAGCCCTTTTTTTTGGGGGGGGGGGATTTGAGAAATTGCCCTTCCCAAACAGAACATTATGCTAAACCTGTAGGTAAATATAAGAACCTTTGTCATGTGGAAGAGTGGGTTTGACAATAAAGTTGGCATTGCCTCCAACAAGGACAGGGCTTCCTGGGAAATTATTCAGTAATATAAACAAAATAGGAAGAAGACGATCTACTGCAACCAGAAAATATCATGAACCATAAGCAACTTAAGCACACCAGCATAGAAATAATACAAGCTTTAGGAAAAGATCAATAACAGTACATACATCCAATGTGCAAACAGGTATTATCAAAACAGGGACCAATAGGAGTCCTGGTGGAATTGTGCCCATATACCTGGGTATATATAGTTATTAATAGAGATACCTTCAGATGAATGTTGCAGCAAAGTCCAGGGGCCCCAGAGGATGATGTGGTATCTGTCTTTGTGTTAGACACATAAAGACAAAATCAGTGGTTACAGTGGTATCCCGTAACTGTTATCTGATCAGTCTAAAGTGGGACTTCTCACCGGCAGGAACTGTGGTGTGACAATGGAACGTAGAGTCTGCCTATCTACCCTGTGCTTTAGTTCCTTCATAGTAGTGTATAATAGTCTCCTCTGGTCCAGGATTTAGTAGAATGGACAGGACATGTGGCTGAGACTCTCTCTCTCTTTCTCTCTCTTTCGCTCTCTCCCTTTCCTCCTTTTGGGACTTCAAAGCCAATGACCAAGGGACAGGAAGTGCATACATATTATATATACATGCGTTTACAAATTCAGACAGTAGAGGGCAGTAGATTCCTACACACATATAAATAAAAACTCTATAGGGTTGCTAACTCTTTCCCACTCTATCCAAAACTAAAACAGTGCAACGACCTAAGCTATGTTCCTTGCTCCAATGTTTGGTTGCTTCTCTGAGAGTGGAATCTAAGAGCTCGATGGTGTTTTGTTAGGGACCCATTTATGGGGGTTTGGGCTTAGCCACTAAATCACTTGGGAGATGCTAACAGATGTGGAAAAGGGAATGTGCTGGGTTAACAAGGTACTGGAACATATGTGAGGCGCAAGGCTGCAGATGCAGTCATGGCACTGCAGAGGTGTAGTGTGGAAACAGCGTAGTCCATGGGTGTTCAGATTGTGAAGTTGAGGCTGGGGTCTGAAGAATATGTGGGGCAGTTAAGGTGAAACAGAAGTTGTTGTTGTGGGGGAGGTGCAGTAATGACTGTGAACAAAGCTGAGGTGTAATGGAGATTAAAGGAGTAAAAAAATATAGGTTCTGTGGGTGCTGTTGAGACTTTGGCTGCAGGTACAGGTACGAAGGTGAGGCAAAGGCCGAGCTGGGATGCAGCAGAAATTTTATATGTTTGTGCAGTGGTGGCTGAACTGTAGATGCATCATAGATTTTGGCTGTAGGTGCAGCAGGGGCCAAACTGTGAATGCAGTGGAGATCAGGCTAAGTTGTAGCATTTCATTAGGTACAGCAGTGGCTGTACTGCTGGCACAGTGAACACCAGATTGGGATGCAGTAAAGAATTAGGCTGTGGACACAGTGGTGGCTTGGCTGGAAGTGCAGTGGAGACCTGACTGGGTTGTAGCCATGACTTTTGCTAAGGGTGCAGTAGTGACTAGGTAAAGTGCAGTGGAGGTTTTAATTGAGTGGCGGGTTGCTAAGGGAAAAAGAACTGTGGTGGTTCAGCACAAAAATAGCTTTGGTAGCTCAAAATAAGTGTTGTGACAGAAGGTCCTGCTGACTCTAAATAGAGGACACAGTCACATTACACAACCATGATACACCTGGTAAAACCTGGAAGTGCCTGCAGCCGCAGGGGACAGAGGAAACACCAGCGTTGGCAGGTGTAAGGTAAGTAACAAAAGTTTTAGCTATACATATACTTTAAGGTTAATTGTTCCATAGTCATGGAAACTGAAAATGCATCTGAACTGCCATGTTAAACAAAAGTGATCTCTCTAATAGCACCCCTCTTTGATATGTCCTTTTTGTATTCAGTTAAGGCACAAATACATTTTTGATGTGACAGAAATAATAATTTCATGCTAAAATTGGCCTTAAAGCCATGCATTAAATTTCCATTTGTCATACTGTGGTTCATAGTAGACATCACAGTGTAAAACATAATTTAGGTACGTTTTGCTTATTAAATACATAAAAGGGTGGTTGATTGGGTTTTATTGAGTGTGGGATTTGGAACTAGACTGCTTATTGCAAAATCCTGTTAATTAATTCTGTAAGGAAAGCCACAAAAGAAGCCACATGTAAAGCTTATGAAACTATTAAGAGTCAACCATAAGCTTGTCCAGATGTTACTTTTTGTGGGATAAATCATTAGGCAAAATGAATTTGGAACATATTAGCACAAAAAGAGTAATCAGCAGAAACCCTTTCTGCCATCTGGAGAAGTTTTTCCCCTTCATGTATTGCTTCAGGGAGTCATTTAGAATGAGAGAGCTTTCCTAAAGAAATCCCAATCTTTAAGATTTACAGCAAGAACTGCTCTCCTGCCTACAGAAGCCAGTGTAGGACTGCTTTTTTAAAGGGAATGTTTAGCAATTTTCTATATATTTTCTTTCTTTGTTTTATATGGTAAGGAATGCAAAATACTGTACAATTTTAAATAATTATTTTATTTTTTGTATAGTCAGGTAAATGTAAACTATTGCATAATAATAGTGTGCATTTTTAAGCAGCTGATGATATTTCAACTGTGTGTCCAGCCAGAAGTGAATTTTGGATATAGTAAAGAATGGTTAGACCCTCTGGTGTTTTTTTATTGCTGTATGGGGCTCCATTAGAGAGACTTCCCTCACCTAAAGCAGAACATCACTGTCTCAATGAACACTGACTATTTTAACCACTTCAGCTCTGGAAGGTTTTCCCCCTTCTTAACCAGGCAATTTTTTTCTATTGGTTATGGCGTGGTCATGCAACACTGTACCCAAGTGAAAAGTGTGTCCTTTTTTTAACACACAAATAGAACTTTCTTTTGGTGGTATTTGATCGCCACTGGGATTTTAATTTTTTGTGATGTACACGGAAAAAGGTCCAAACATTTAGGGAAAAAAACAACACTTCTACTTTCTGTTATAAAAAATATCCAATAAACTCAAATTCAGTCATAAATGTAAGTCAAAATGTATTCTGTCTTTGGTTAAACAAAAATCCCATTACGTGTATAGAAATTGGTTTGTGTAAAAGTTATAGCATCTACAAAGCACGGTATATATATTGGAATTTTCGCACCTTTTACTTTATGACTGCCTATCACATTTTTTGAGGTGCTAAAATGCCAGGGCAGAACAACCTCCTCCCCCAAATGACCCCTTTTTGGAAAGTAAACACCCCAAGGAATTTTCGGAGATGCATGTTGAGTCCATGGAAAATTTTATTTTTTGCACAAAGTTGTCACTTAAATGATATATTGCTCACACATGCCATGGGTATATGTAGAATAACACCCCAAAACACATTCTGCTACTTCTCCTGAATATGGAGAAACCACACGTGAGAAACTTTTTGGCAGCCTAGTATAAACTCACCCCAGCAAATATCTTGAAGTGTCTACTTTCCAAAAAGGGGTCATTTGGGGGGGAACTTCTACTATCCTGGTATTTCAGGGCCAACATTAGTCGCTTATGCCATACATAAGGCCGGTGCTATCACTAAGAAAACTATGCGGCTCACTGTTGTTTAGAGCACAGCCACAGCCCGGGCCACTGACTAGGCAGTACAGCTGGCCCTGCTGTAACGTTAATTATATTTTCCCTGCCCCATCAGTTCACCAGAGGGGCCCAGGAGGTGAGGAGAAGAGAGAGACATTCTTTTTTAATTTTGGGCGCAGACTGCTAAAGCTACACAGAGTTTTGCAGGCTCACAGCCTTTCACTGGCGGAGTGATTCTTTCACTGGTGGAGTGATTATGCCCTTCCTTCGCTGAGAAGGGATAGACGGTTAGGCTATAGCCTGGTGGCAGGAGGTGATTCAACAGAGAGGTGGCCAGGGAACAAACAGGAAGCATCTCACTGAGTGTGTGTAAATCTGAAAGGCTGACTGTCAGGTGGAAATGATCCAATAACTGTGTAGCCTCCAGATCACTTCTACACCCCCCCATGTGCCGTGTCATGCTTACCAGGCTCCACGCTCCAATCAGTGGACATGGGACCTGCATGGTGGGTGCCATCATTAGAAGGGAGTGAGATCAGTAAACACCTGTTCATTGATCTCCCCTGTTAATGCAACATGTAAAACATCAGTTCTGGATCCTGGTGTCACTGTCCCCAGACAAGATTGGATGATGTTAGCTGGAGACAAAGCCATCTCCTGCAGACTTCAGCCAGTCTTTGAAGAAGAGTTACCCAGCCAATGAGGTGCCATACAAGCTGTGCTGTGTGCAACATCACTTCCTCTCAGCTCCCCAGTCACACACATAGCTAACGTTTACAAGGAGGTGAAAAACCATCCCTACAAAGGCTAAAAATGTTTAAATTCTATTTTTTTTGGGGGGGGGGTGAAAGTAGCTGGTCTTGCCTAGGGTGCAAAATAGTCTAGCACCGGTCTTGGCCACACATCACCCATTCTTCTAACCACTTGAAGACCAAGCCTTTTGTGACACTTTTTCTTTACATAAAAACAGTTTTTTTGCTAGAAAATTACTTTTAACCCCCAAACATTTTATATATATATATTTAAAGCAGAGGCCCTAGGGATTAAAACACTGGGTGTTGCAATTCTTTATGTCACACAGTATTTGTGTAGCGATTTTTCAAAAGCAAAATTGTTTGAAGGAACACTTTTTTTAATTTTAATGCATAAAAACACAATATATTGCCCAATTGTTTGATATAATATAAAAGATGATGTCATGCCGAGTAAATAGATACTAAACATGACATGCTTTAAAATTGCACACTCCCCTGTCCCCTGTGATAGCAATAGGAACTGACGGGTACTCTTTTCTGAGAATTCAGGGGTCTATTAGACCCTAGATCTCTCCTCTGCCCTTAAATTATCTGATCACACCAAGATCGGTGTGATCAGATGCTTTCCCAATTTTAAAATGGCACTAATTATATCCAGCGAAACCAAAATGATGAAATGCTTGTAGCTTCTGGTTTCTTAAACCATAGAGATGATTGGAGCTATTCTAGTTTCTGATCAGCTCTATGGTTACCAGGAGGAACCTCTGCCTGCATTCTTGGGTTCCCCAGAGGGAAGGGAAAGCGCGAGAAAGCAGTGAAAGGCTGTGGGGGGAGGGAAAGTCCTTTCCCGCTGCTTGTAAAAGTGCTCCAGTTGCTAATTAGCTGCTAGGATTGCTTTTATATGAAAGTCGACCACCAGCTAAAACAAATTATACCAGGATGATGCCTGTAGCTGCAAGCATCATCCCAGTATAACCACTCAAAGTCCAGTGACATATCAGTACATTGCTGGTACATGTTGGGCATATACAGTATGTAACAGCAGAGAACATGGGCATATGATGAATCGGGTCTGTGAACCAATATGACCGCAATTCAATCTTTTTTGTAACAGCCATGTTGAGGGTTAAGCTCAAAGAAGTTTTAAATTCAGAAACTGTGATAGGTTTCCACGCAAATTGTCTGACAAGAGCTGAATTTGTGTGGGCGGCCATGTATTGTTTTGTGCATGAATTGCCTTGCCCCACAAACGATACAAATCTGCTGTGAAAAACAGCAGAGGGGCTAAATGCTAGCACTGGCAGCGAACAAGGCTGATCCTTCTAACACTGTGTTTTTGGGAACAGTATACTAAAGAGGCACTAGTATAGTTCTGCTTGTTATCAATAAATTGATCCGTACAAACACTATACTAATAATGGTGGTGATCAGCGACCTCTAGCGTGAGTGCGATAGTGTGCAGGCAATCTAACGCTAGCTGACTCTGGCTGGGAGGGGCTCTTTCAGACCCTGACACTATCTGATGTCATTAGTGGCAGGAATACAGTGATCAGTGAAAAATTCTACATACTGACACTGTACTAATGGCACTGGCTGGGTGATCAAAGGGTTAATAGGGGCAATCAAAGGGTTAAATGTGCTAATCTAACTGTGTGTGCGTATAATGTAGTGCTTTTACTCAGTGTGGTGTTCTCCCTTCTTTCCCTGGACCGGCACAAGGGGCAGCAGGGAGCGCACTCATGCACACGCACACCCAGAAATAGAAAGCAATGTAAAGGTACGTTGTTTTGCCCAGAGCCATTGCTCACCCACACCTTGTGGCAGGCAGTTGGCGAGTAGTTAAAAAAAAAAAACTTTAAAAAATGTGAAAACATTTCTCCATTTTTTATTTTTTATCATTCTTATTTTTAATATATATTTTTTTAAATGCTTTTATCAGAATAGTACAATGTTACCATAGTAACATTTTATTACTCTTGTGTGGGTGATCAGGGTTGTTTTTCTTCATACTTTGCATTGTAAAGATTATTGCTCTGCAATGCAATGCTTTCTTTGAAATGTCATGAATGGGCTACGGTCATGACAGTTCAAAATACAGTGATCTGTGATTGACTCCAGCTAGTGACATGGTACATGGGTCAATCACAGCACCCTGTACCATGTTAGATTGATTCAGAACAGCTTTGCCAGCATTGTGATCATGTGATCATTGGGTCCCGATTACCGGGATCCACATTCTGCTGGGGTTAATCCTTATGCTGCTAATATTAGTAAATAGATAGGGAAGTATACCATATTTACTTTCTTCAGTTACTTCCTGGTTTCCAGGTTTAGATAAATGGTGTCATTCATTCCAGGAGTCCTCATGAGGGGTTTTCTTAGCTAAGCACCCTCCTGCCTGCATGCCTGAGCTAAGAACAGATGGATTCCAGGAAGTAAATGCTACATGAATCATCTGCCCTTACTGAAGATGGCCACTGCCAGAAATGCTAGGGGATGTTTTTAGAGACACAGACAACCATAAAAACCTGATAGGGAGTTAGCCTTACCCTACTCTACAGAAAAGTGATATTTCTGTCTGTGTTGGTGTTAGAGATTAAGCCTTGCTACACATATATGCCATGCGGGAAATGCATCGAATCCTGTGCATTTCCTGCACCGCACTGAAATTTCACTGCATTCCTGTGATCTGCTGTGGGTGTCAATGTTAAGTTAATGACATCCCAATACAGGTTACAAAATACAGTG